>NW_007726492.1:268118-280550 GCF_000696425.1 Galeopterus variegatus | reverse complement strand
AAAAAAAAAAAAAAAAAAAAAAAAAAAAAAAAAAAAACAAGGAGAGGAGAAAGAATGGGGTAGGGAAATGTTTGAAGAAATAATGGTAACAATTTCTCAAATTTGGTGAAAAGTATTCATCTTTAGAACTATGCAGCTCAACAGGATAAATTCACAGGTAACAAAACAGAATATCATTATCAAATTGCTTATACACAGTGTAAGTTAAAATGTCTAAAAAGCAGACAGAGAAAAATGACATACTTCACAGAGGTGATAATGTCTAAAGACTTCACATCAGATACCATGGAGGACAGAAGATACTAAATGCATCTTTATCTTTTTTTTTTGGTGGCTGGCCAGTACAGGGATTGTACCTTGGACTTTGGTGTTATCAGCGACATGCTCAAACCAACTGAGCTAACAAGCCAGTCTCCCTAAAACCATCCATCAAAAGAACAAAGTAAAAACTAAACAAATAAGTCCATACTGTCAATTCAGAATTTTATGTTCAGTGACTATATCTTTCAAAAATGAGGGCAAAATTAAGACTTTTGCAGATAAGCTAAAGCTGGGAGAATTTGTTGCTAATAGATCTTCATTAAAAGAAATGCTAAAGGAAGTTCCTTAGGCTGATGGGAAGTACATTGGCTGGAAATTCAGATCTACTGAAGGAAAAGAGAGCATCTGAAATGGTAAAAATGTAAGTAAATATAACAGACTATTTTTTATTTCACCCTAATTTCTTAAAAGTTAAATGAGATTTGGAAGCACAAATAACAACTTTAAGGTTGTATCTATAACATATGTAGTAATAGCATATATGAAAATAGTAATACAAAGAACAGGCTTGGTAAATTAAATTATACTCTTTGAAGTTTCTTACGTTTCTAAAATCTGATCTGGGAAAGTCTTACATTATTAAATTTAGAGAGTGCTATGAGATAAAAAAGTATTTGGTAATCCCTAGGGTCAATCCAGATCAACTAAAAATAATTAGGAAGTTGTGTAGCTAAAAATTCAGTAAAGGAACTAATATGTAATGCTAAAAGTATTTAATAAACAGAAGAGAAGGGAAGAAAAAGGAACAGCTGTTTTAAAGAGATGAACTTTATGTGTAAAGCCATATATGTAGAAAATTAGAAATTATCAAAAATTATATATTGTGTGGACAATTACTATAAGAAAGGTAGCATGACTATATTAATATCAGACAAAGTATACTTCAAGACAAGAAATATTACTAGAGATGAAGGGTAGTATTAAAAACAATAAAAAAGGATCTTACAAGAACAATGAGAAAAAGATACAACAACTATAAAAGGGTAAATTTAATGGTAAAACAAAACAATCCTAAATGCGTTTTCCCTTTAGTGACAGCTTCCAAATACATGAAGTGAAATTTAACAGAACTGAAGGAAGTAATGAACAAATCCACAACCATAAGTGACAATTTTAATATTCCTCCCTCAGTAACTGTTAGAAAAAGTAAGTCAAGATACAAAAAATATTAACACTATCTATCAACTAACTTGATGTAATTGATATTTACAGAACACTACACCAAAAGCTTTTGAACACACATTCTTTTGAATGTTCGCATGGAATGCTCACCAAGATAAATCATATGCTGAAGCACAAAATATATCCCAATAATTCCTAAAGACTGAAATCTTATACAGTATCTCTGTCAGCAACAGAATTGAATTAGAAATCAATGACAAATAAGATATTGAAAACTCTCCTACCCTGTCCAAATAATTGGAAAATCAAATTGTAGCCGTCTAAATAGCTCATGAGCCAAAAAATAAATCAGGAGAAAAACTGGAAAAACATTTAAAATAAATATGTTAAAAAGTGCAGCATATAAAATTTGTGGGAACAGCAAAAGCAGTGTTTTGAAAGGATTTTTAACTATAAATTTCTACATTAGAAAAGAAGAAAGGGTTAAAATTAGTGATCTCAGTTTCTGCAAGTAAGAAGCTTTAAAAAAAAGAGGAAATTGCATCCTACATACAAGGAAGGAAATAGAGACAAGAACAAAAATTAACAAAAGAGAAAACAGACAAATAATAGAGAAAACTCACAAACCAAAAGTTGATACTTTGCAAAGTTTATTAAAATTGATAAATCTCTAGCATGATACATCAAGAAAAAGGGGAGAGAGACAGAACAAGACCACAAATTACCAATATCAAGAATAAAAAAGGGCATATAACTTCATATCCTCTAGATATTTTAAAAAATAAGGAAATATTATGATCAGTTATGATCAACTGTATGATGTACTACTTAGGGTAAAATGTAAGAATCATACAACAGTATAAGTCCATTTACATGCCCCAGACTATATGTGATTATTTTCATATGATTTGTTTCTAAATATGTATACCCCCCGAGCACACTGTTATGTTTTTCTTTCAGTTATCACTTGACTTTTAAAAAAATGCAATAAAAGAAAATATACACTTTTTATATGGTTCTAAACGTTTTATCTCTCCAATCTGTCTCTCCTCTCTTTCGAGATCAATGCATATTAGATCACTTGCTAGTGTTCCACAGGTTGTTGATGCTCTGCTCATTTTAAAAATAAGTCTACCTTATTGAAATATAATTTATAGGCACACGTAAATACATAGATTTCAAGTATACATTTGCATGAGGCTTTACAAATGTATATATATATGCATATCTGTATGATCACCACTCCAACCAAAATACAGAACATTTTCAACCTTGCAGAAAGTTTTCTCATCTTTCTTTCTAGTCAATTTTGCCCACCCTAAGATATGACTATTTAGATAACTATTACAATAGATTAGTTATGCCAGTTCCAGGACTTCACATAAATGGAATCGCACTTACATATCTGGCTACTTTTGCATAATGGCTGCCAATTCACCCAAATTCTTGGTTGTATCACTAGTTTTTTTCGTTTTATGCAAATGTTTCATTGCAAGATTTTTGCTTATCCTTTTACCTGTTAATGAATATTTAGGATATTTCCAGTTTGGGACTATCATGAATAAAGTAGTTGCAAATATTTTTAGGTTTTTAAAATTTTTTTATTTTTTTGTGCATGGACATTTATTTTCATATTACTTGGGTAAACATAAGCAATGGAATTGCTGGATGATACAGTAGATGCATGTTTAGCTTTTTAAGAAATTGACAAAGAACCATTTTGCACTCCCATCCACAAATTATGAGAATCTCAGTTACGATTAATTTTGCCACCCCTTGGCAGTGTTAGTCTTGTCAATTTTGGCCATTCTAATGGGTGTGGAGCTATTTCTTCTCATTGTGGTTTTAAAGTTTCATTATGCTCATGATCTATGATGCCGAGCATCCTGTCATGAACTTATTACCATTTGAATATATTCTCACAAAGTGTTCAAGACTTTACCCATTTTTAATTGAGTTGTTTATCTTATTTAATTGTAAAAGTTCTTTGTATACTTTATATTCTGGACACAAGTCTATTTTTTTTTTTTTTTGGTCTTTTGACTTTTTCCGTGTCCGGCAACAGATTGCAACCCTCAGTGTTGCCCCCGTACCGGACCGGGGACCGGCAACGGGATCGCAACTCTCGGTGTTGCTCCCGCGCCTCGCTCAGCCAGTGAGCGGGAACCGGTCTGCATGTGGGATCCGAACCCTCGGGCGGGAGCGCCGCCGCACTTCCCAAGCGGCGCACTATCCAGTGCGCCACCGGGCCGGCCCTGGACACAGGTCTATTGTCAGATATGTCTTGCCAATATTTTCTCTGAGTCTGTGGCTTGTCTTTTTTATTTCCTTGATATGAATCTATAGATTAATTTGGGTGTAGATGAGATTTTAATTTTTAGTCTTCTAATTTAAGAACATTCAATATCTCTTTATTTATTTAATCTACTTGAATTTCTCTAAGCAATGTTTTGAACTGTAGAGGGTTCTCGCATCTTTTCTATGGGTATTATATTTTTGATAATATTATAGATGTACATTGTTAAATTTTTCAATTATTTGTTGTGAGTATATGGAAATACAATTTATTTTTGTATGTTAGGAACCGGTCTGTATGTGGGATCCGAACCCTCGGGCGGGAGCGCCGCCGCACTTCCCAAGCGGCGCACTATCCAGTGCGCCACCGGGCCGGCCCTGGACACAGGTCTATTGTCAGATATGTCTTGCCAATATTTTCTCTGAGTCTGTGGCTTGTCTTTTTTATTTCCTTGATATGAATCTATAGATTAATTTGGGTGTAGATGAGATTTTAATTTTTAGTCTTCTAATTTAAGAACATTCAATATCTCTTTATTTATTTAATCTACTTGAATTTCTCTAAGCAATGTTTTGAACTGTAGAGGGTTCTCGCATCTTTTCTATGGGTATTATATTTTTGATAATATTATAGATGTACATTGTTAAATTTTTCAATTATTTGTTGTGAGTATATGGAAATACAATTTATTTTTGTATGTTATATTGATCTGGTATCCTTCTTGCTAAATTACTTATTGATGTTAGTAAAGTTTTCTTTTTGTAGATTTCTTAAGAGGTTCTGCATAGACAATTATGTTATTTTCAAGTAAAACAATTTTATGTTTTCTTTCCAATCTTTATTATCTTTATGTATTTATTTTGTTTGCTTTATTGCATTGACTATAAACTAAAGTGGGACAAAATGAAAAGAAATAGAAAATTGAAATTGCTTTTATCTATTAACATAATTAAAATAACATTTAAAAACCTCTTAAAAAAAATACCCCAGATCCAAATGGCTTCATCGGTGAATTCTGTCAAACAGTTAAGAGAGAAATATAAATTTTACATGAATGCTTTCAGATAATAGAAAAGATGGGTACATCCCTAACTAATTTTATGAGGTCAGCATAAATCTGATATGAAAAACTGATAATGACTTTACAAGATAATTTATGGAATAATACTATCCATGTACATAGATGAGCAAATCCTCAGTAATGTACTAGTAAATGAAATCCATCAATATATGAAAAGTATATTATAATCAGATGGGGTTTAATCCCCAGATTGCTCCTGAGAATGTAGGAATGTTTCAAGATGGTATACAAGTCAAAGAAATAATCCACAGTAACAGAATAAATAAGAGAAAAATTATACTATCATCTCAGTAGAAAAGAAAAATCACATGACAAAATTCAATATCCATTCTTGATAAAATCTCTCTGAAAATCAGGAACAAAAGATAATTTTCTCAATTGATAAATGATATATATAAAAAACCAAGTTATTTTTACACTAAATGGCTATATATGGAAGGATCTCCTCCTACAATCAGGAGACACAACATCAGTTTATTGTCAGATTTGACACTCAACATCTCTGTGGTTCCCATGCTTCCTGAGTCTCCTTACTAATTTTCAATTTGCTCTGCCCATCCTGCATTCTATCTTCTGACATTTCCCACCAGTTAGGCATCTGCTATCTATTGTTCAAGCTGGGTACAATTCTGCTCCTACTGAGATTTGCAGGTTTGCTATGTCTTTGAGCAAATGCATTCTTCAACCTGTATAAATATGACTTACAAACTTTCCTTCAATTATTGGCCTATCTTTAAACTACACAGGCACAGAGGAAACACTGGAAAAACACTAAAAATGAAACAACTGGAAGACAAGAAAACTGAAGAAAGGCATCAGCTGCTGCACAAGGTGGGAGACACAGGATTTATAGTTTGAGTCCAAAAAGCTAACTGTGTACTAGAAGAGAAAAACAACAATCTTCTCAAGAAAAAACAAACTCCAGTATATCACAATGTACAACAATGTCCAGTTTTCAGTAAAAAGTTATTGGATACCCAAAGAAACAGAAAGTGGGAATCATAAACAGTTGTGTGGCTACTGCTAATGTCTGGAATCCTGCTCACAGTGCCAATTGTCTAGCTCTTAATCCTGTTCATGACGCCAATTGTAAAACTACTCGACCACTCCAGTTGTCAGGCTCTTTTACCTGCTGGTAATCCTGTACCAACTGGGCTGATTTTTGATGGGTCTAGAGCCCACTGACCCCTCAAGCCTGTTCACAGACTGGGTCACAAACCCTTCACATGCCAGTCTGGATCTCCAGACCCCTCACACAGCAGGCTGGGTCACCAGACCCCTTACAAACAGGTCTATGAGCTAGGTAACGGGCAAACAGGTCCTTGGAAGCCACAGGTTGGAAAGCATGGTTGTGCTGATGGCAGTCGCCCCAGGCAGTCAATGCCAGCCAAGGTGGCAGTGCCATGCAGGTGCACATACTCCATCCCCCACCCCCACACAATGCTTACTGAACCACTCCCAACCAGCCCTGAGGCAAGGGGAGCCTAATTAAATTATTCTATTTTCCCAACAAGAGTGAAAAGGGAAATTCACATGAATAGGCTATTATCAGTCACAGATATTGGATTTAAAGACCCAAATCTCAAAACAGATATTTTAAATATGTGAAATGAATGAGAGGAAAATATGATATTAATGATTGGAGCAACAACAATGTCAACAGAGAAATGGCAACTATAAAAAAGACCAACTGGAAATTATAATGTTTATAAAATTCAATAACTAAAACAACAAAAATCACTAGATGGCACAATTGCAGATTTCAAAGGCCAGAAGAATCAATGAGTAGGGAATGAGAGGATAAAGAAAAATAAAAATGTCTGAAACTTATAAGATGATATTAAGTGCCCCAACATGTGTAATTGAGGTCCCAGACAGAGAGGAAAGAAGGAAACAGAAAAATGATTAAAAAACTAGCAGCCAACAACTTCACAAATCGGTAAAAACACTTAACCCACATTTTTCATGGAGCTGAATGAACTCCAAATAAGATAAACAAAAGAAAGTCACACCTAATAACATCATAGTCTGCTGAATTTGAAAGACAGTAAGAAAATTTTGAAAGCAGGAATAAGAAAATACATATTTCATATGGAGGAACAATGATATAATTATCATGACTTATCATCAGAAAGTATAAAGCATAAAATGTCAAATTCTAAGTGTTGAAAGAAAATAAGTCAACCAATAATACTAAATACAGTGAAACTATCCCTTAAAATTGAAGATGATATAACAATTTTCAGATAATCAGTAGAACTTCTAGTAGATTGAGATAAGCTTAGTAGATTGAGATGTTATAGAGTCATATTGTATTTTCCAGCTCAACAATTTAAAAAGTAATGTAAATATACCTAAAAACTCAATAGTGGAACTGAAATTGCACACTAACAAATTTGTTTAAAACAAAAGAAGGCAGGGAGTGACAGCTATAAAAATATAGAGTAAGGACCTCCAAAAATTTGCTCCTCCATAAAAACAACAGAAAAACTGGGAAACATAGTCAGAATCAACATTTTTAGAATGATAGAAACTAGGCAGAAACTTGCAGCAACACAGGAAACATTCATTCAAGAAAAATATCTCAATATCAGTAGCAAATGGTCCTTTCCCATCCCCTACTTTCTAGATCAGGGGCAGCCTTAAAAAATAACAGCTGATATCCCTGTTTTTGAAAGTAGCAAAATGGAGTAGGAGCTCTTTCAAAGCCATGTGCTCAAAGAATTGTCATTTGACTTGTCTGGTGGTTTCTTGGAAGACTCAACACAAAAGGCTTGGCTTTATTTGGTCTGACTTGGAGTTCAACCTATACTAAAAATGTCTCCCTGAGGGGCATTTCTGGAAAACATTTACTGACAAATGTTTTAACATCCCAGCTGCTTGAAGCAATGATTAACAATTGGGAAGAACAATAGATGAAGCAAAAAGTTTAAAAGGAAATGGTAAGAAATATGAAGCCCATAAGGGCTTTGAAAAGGTCCAATATATTCCCCATTATCTAGAAGGACACCAGCATTTGTAGGGTTGTATGCATTCCCAAGACTGTGATATTATTTAGGAAAAACCTGGAAGGCCCTCAGCCCTCACATCTGGCTGACCTTGAGGCTCTGTGCAGGTGGGATATGAAGGTCATGGCAGAATTGTAAACTACCTGGCTGAATGTTGAAGATGTGTCCAAACAACAACACAGAGAATTTTGGCAAAGACTGGGAGGTTTATTGGTTCCAGGCATCTAAAATAATCTCTGTCTGATCACCAACTGACCACTAAGCTAATGGAGCAGAGACTTCACTGACAAAGAATATACACTTTGCAGAATTACTTCAGGAAAATCACTAAACAAATCGCCACCACAATAAATAGTGGAAACAACAAATCCTGGGGAATGGGGAGAATCTAATTTACAGAGTGGCACATTATAATATTTAAAATGTGCAGGTTGCAACAAAAACATATAAGAATCTAAAAGAAAACTAGAATGTATAGCTCATACATAGGAAGAAAAGCAATCAATAGAAACTGTCCCTGAAGAAGCCTAGATATTGGGCTTGCTAGTCAAAGATTCTAAATAGGATATTTTAATTATGTCCAATGAAAAAGTAAGTATGTGGTACATCAATGGAAAGAAGTATGGGGACAAAGAAAGAAAGTTTAAGCATGTCTCAGAAGGTCTGAGTAAGTCATAATAGTGGTTTGTGAAGGGTGAATTTATAAAAGAATTTTGCAACTGCCAGGCCTCAGTTAATTTCTCTATCCCCGCTTTTTGCCTTGAACCTCCTCACTGTAGATAGAGGCAGCACCTATATGTTCCTGAACGAGGAATGCTGTTACTACATCAGTGAAACAGGTGTAGTCGAAACCAATATCCACACTCTCGCCAAAGTTCATGAGTCCTTTCACACCCGGTACCACTCAGGAGACCCTACCTCATATCAGTGGTGGCAAAACCCATTAACCACATGGCTTCTCCCCCTACTAAGCCAACTGTTTATTTTTGGGATACTGTTAACCACGGCCCCTTCTCTCCTTCACTTCATTCAGTAACAAATTCGAGAGGTGTCTAGGGTATCTGTCAACCAGCTCCTGCTCCACTCCTACTCCCATGCGCCCACTTCCGACAACCCCTACGATGCCCCTTACTCAGCAGGAAGTAGCCAGATCTGAATCGTCACCCTATAACAACCAAAAAAGTTCAGAATGTTGGGCTGGTGGGATCGGGAAGACTGGAAACTGGCAACAAAGTAGTGATGGAGCATTCATCCTGTTAACTCCACCCCTCCCCTCCATCTTGTTAAACTCCATCTCCCTTCCCTCTCCCCCCCTCCCCAGAAGGCAGGAACCAGAAACTGAACCCTGCTCAATTCCTTACCATATATGGGCAAAAAAACTCACCAACAGCCCTCCCTTATAAATACCCGCTTGTATCCACCCTGGGTGCGACTTCCCTGGCCTCAGTCCCTTGTGGGGCTGTGGAACCTCTCCTGGGAGCACCCACATTAAAGCCTACCCGAAATTTACTGCCTGGCTCCTGGTTTTCTTTGCTCTGGTTTGAGACTAAAACCTTCAAGATTCAAACCTAACACATCCATAGAATAAAATATTATTCAGATATAAAAAAAGAATGATTAAGGTCCACTTTTGGCATGACAGCATGAGGAGTTCCAAGATTTAGCCCTCAGAAAATCAGGTGAAAATGATAAAAAGATAGAAATTTAAAGTTTCTGGAAATGGCTGTGGAGGCATGCAGCAAATGAAGAAACATTTTTTCAAGAAAATCTACTAGAGCTTGGTGAGATCAGTGAGAGTCTATGGTGTTTGAACCAAGACCTATTTTGCTCCTCCCCCTCCCAACTTAGTGAGACAGAAACTCTACTCAGACTGGTGTAGCCAATGCATAGGCCTCCCTTTCACCTCAGTTTCCAGTCAGACGTCTATATTCCCAGGAGGAGCAGGGAATCAGCATTTTTTTTTAATCCTGCCACCGTCTACCTGTTGCTGAAACTAATATATGAGTGAGTGCAGCTGAGAGGTCAGGACTGCACCTTTCCTCTTGGCTCGACTCATGCAGTGCAAGCTCCAGCTTGGGTATGGTGGCTGCTAAAAATACTGGGTCCCAATTTGCCATTTTCTCAGCTCATATGGCAGTTGTTCATGTTAAGAAAGGCAAGCTAAAAGTTTTGAGGCTACTGCCTATCCCCTGCATCAAGCACTCAGCCCCATTATACCGAACCCCAGCTCCAGAGCTGTGATTTGGAAATTTTGCCTTGGGGGAGAAGCAGGCCATAAAGCAAATGGCCACTGATCTTTTCCCACAGGAATTAACTTTATTTCCACTGGAGTATAGAGAGGTTCAAGCCTCAAAAACAGTGCAGATTCTCAGCCAGTGAGATGAAAACTCCACTCTATATTAGTGAAGCCATGAGCACAGGTCTCTCTTCCCTCCCAATAACCAGTCAGATGACTTTCTTTCTGGAAAGGGAAGGATTTCTCATCCTGTCCTTAGCTATTTTTTTTACTGATGCAAAGTTCCAGGTGAGTGTGACCAAGCATTAGGGATTCCCTTTTCCCACTCAGTCTTCACCTGTGGGATGGAGGCTTTACTTTAGACATGTTGCTGCTGAGAACACTGGGGCCCTGACTGCCCTTGTCCTGCACCATAAGGTAATGGTTCCTCACCAGGAGAGGCAAACCAAGAAGGATGGAGGCTACTGCTCACCCCTACCCCACGAAATGTACAGATCCTAAAGTAGAGATGTCACTCAGAGAGGAGCATGCCATTGTTCCACCCCCAGCTCGACAGGCAATGGTCCAGAGATTTTTGCTTGGAGAGAGAAGTGGAAAAACTGGGAAAGAGACAGTTGGGAGGAGCCTACATAGAGTCAGAACAAATCTCAAACACTGACCTCAGAACTACCATTAGTCTGTAGAGTAATTTTGTCCCCAGGGTATCATTGAAAACATTTGAAATTATACAGCAATTAGATAGCTGTTAGTAGAGCTTAACAGCTGGGTGTGGTCAGGAAAAGAGACAGTCAAAGAGAGCCCTGCCAAAACCATTGTCATCTGGGATGACTTTGGGCATAGCAAAGTCTGTGCCTCCCTGAGGATTAACATCAGAGGCTTAACATTGAAGATGGGTAGGTAATAGACATTATTAAAACAATACAATCAGTTATTAAATAAATTAAAAAGTAAATAACAATAACAAGCCCTTAAGAGAGAAGAGGCATCCAGAGTTGCTAAAATATATTATCCAAAATGTCTAATTTTTAACTGAAAATAAAACCTGCAAAGAAATAGAAAAGCATGACCCATGCACTGGAATAAAAGAACACTAAAGAAAGTGCTTATAAGAGCAACCAGAAGTCAGATTTGAAACAAAGATTTCAAAGTAGTTATAAATATGTTTTGAAAACTAAAGGAAACCATGCTTAATAAAGAAAAGGGAGATATGATGGTAATGTAGCATCAAATAGAGAATTTCAATAAAGAGGTAGAAATTATAAAAAAGAAGTAAATAGAAATTCTGGAGTTGACAAGTACAATAACTGAAATGAAAAAATTACTAGAGGAGCCCAATGATAAATGTGTACTGGTAGGAGAATTAGTGAACTTATAGATATAAAGGTAAAGAGTATACAAGCCATAGAACCAAGAGAAAAATTAAGGCAGAAAAATGTACCAAGTTTCAGAGAATTGTGAGACACTATTCAGCACACAAAAATCTGTATAACAGAAATACCAGAAGGACAGGAGAGAAAGAAAAAAGCAGAACAAATACTCAAAGAAAAAATGGCTGAAAACTTCACAAATTTATTGAAAATCAATAATTTACACATCCAGGATATTCAATAACTCCAAGCTGGATAAATGCAAATAGATCCACAAACAGACCTTACATAGTCAAAATCCTGAAAGCCAAAGACAAGGAGAAAATTTTGAGAGCAGCAAGAGAAAAGGGACTTATTACTTACAGTGGAATCACAATAAAATATATAGCTGACTTTTAATCAGAAACAATGGAAAATGGAAGGCAGTGGGCTAACATATTCACAATGCTTAAAGGAAAAAAAAACCTGTCAACCAAAGATCCTATTTTCAGCAATGTTATCTTTCAAAAATGAAAGAAACAAGAAGATACTCCCTGAGAGAATTTCTGTCAGCAGAACCACCTTACAAGAAACACTAAAAGAAATTCTTTAGGCTGAATGCAAGTGACCCCAAACAGTAATACCAATCTATAAATACAAAGAACAACTATAATGGTGATTTTTAATTATAGAAGACAGTATAAATGCATATATTTTGACTTTCTTAATTGACTTAAAAAGCAATTGTATAAAAAATGTATATAATGTAAGGTAGACCATATACCATATAAATGTATATAGTGTAGTATACTTGCCAGTGACAGCACAAAGGATGTAGATGGGGACAAAGCTGTAACAAGCTAAGAAAATGATTATAGACAGGAACTTGAGTCAACAGGAAAAAATGAAGAGAACTTGAAATAAGGAGATTAAAATAATATCTGGGCCGGCCCGGTGGCGCACTGCTACAGTGCGCCGCTTGGGAGCACGGCGGCGCTCCCGCTGAGGGTTCGGATCCCACA
>NW_007726492.1:183608-267748 GCF_000696425.1 Galeopterus variegatus | reverse complement strand
ACGGGCGCAACACTGAGGGTTGCGGTCCATTGCCGGACACGAAAAAAGACAAAAAGGAAAATAAATAAATAAATAAATAATAATATCTATAAATGTAAACTTGCTCTTTTTTCTCTCTCAGCTTCTTTAAAATACATAAAATTATATAAAGTAATAATTAAGTTATTTATGTGATATATTAAAAAAAAACTGCACAAAGGGGGAAAAGGAATAGAGCTACACACAAGTAATGTTTCTGTATCTTACTAGAATTAAGTTAGTACATATATGAAGCTGATTCTGATAATGTCAGATGTATATGGTAAGTCTAGAGCTGCTACAGAAGCTACTAAGTAAGTAACTAAAAGAAAGTAAATAACAGAGTAGAGTGAAAACAAGAAGAAATTAAAATGCTACATTAGAAAATATCCACTTAATGTAAAAGATCAGCAAAGAAGGAATAGAAGAAAAAAAGATACTAGATATATAGAAATAAAATGTAACATGGCAGACCTAAATCAAACAATGCCACTAATAATATTCAATGTGTTTGGATTTTTGAGATAATAAGGCAGAGATAGTAAGACTTAATAAAAATCATGATCTAACTATATGCTGTCCACAGGAGACATAATTTATATTCAAATCTATATTCAAATTGACTGAAATCAAGCATGAAAAGTGATAAATCATACAAAGAGCAACCACAAGAAAGTGAGAGAGGATATACTAATATCAGACAAGACTGACTTCAAAACAAAAATGTTTACTAAAGATAGAGATATTTTATCATGGTAAAGTGGTGATATGGATTAAATTTTGCCCCCCAAGTTTTATGTATTAGAAGCTTGATCCTCACTGTGACTGTTAAGAGGGTGGGGAATCCTATTATGGTAATTGAAAGGTGGGGACTTGAGGAAGTGATTGGACTGTGAGGACTTTACCCTCATGAATGGATTGATCCATTCTTGGAATAGTGGGAGTGGTTCTGAGGGCTTTAAAAGGAGAGCATATGAGAGTTTCTCTCTCTCTGTCTCTCTGCTCTGCCATTCTGCCATGTAAGACCCCTGTGTCACTGTCACAACCAATAAGACCTTCACCAGGTGTGTTCCCTGGACTTTGGACTTCCCAGCCTCTGAAACTGTAAGCAGTAAATATTGTTTTCTTTATAAATTAGCCAGTTGTTTTCCCATGTATTTTGTTATAAGCAACAGAAATGGACCAATACAAGGGGTCAATCCATCAGGAAGATATAACAATTATATACATACATGCTCCTAATAACAGAGCACCAAAGTGCATAAAGCAAAAACTGAAAGAAAAGAAGAGAGAAATAGGCAATTTAATGATAATAGTTGGGTACTTCAATACACCACTTTTAATATTCAACAGAACTAGCCAAAAGATCAATAAGGAAATAAATGACTTGAACAACATTATAAACCAATTAGACCTAAAAGACATCTATCTGTAGATCAATGTAGTCAACAGCAGCAGAATATACATGCTTCTCTCATGAATCTTGCACATTTTCCAGGATAGATTATATGTTACACTGTAAAACAAACCTCAACAAATTTTGAAGGATAGAAAAAAATAGGAGGCATGTTCTCTGACCATAACAAAATGAAATTAAACATCAATAATAGGATGAGAATTGAGAAACACAAATACTTGGAAATTAAACGACATACTCTAACTAATGGGACAAAGAAGAAATCAGAAGGAAAATTAGAAAATACTTTTAGATGAACCTCCACACTGTTTTCCACATGGCTGTACTAAATTACATTCCCACCAACAGCATACTAGTGTTCCCTTTTCTCCATATCTGCAGCAACACTTGTCATCTTTTTTATTTTTGGTAGTAGCCATTCTAACAGATAGGAGATGATATCTCATTGTGGTTGTAATTTGCATTTCCATGATGATTAGTAATGTTGAGCATTTTTTTCATATACCTGCTGGTCATTTGCATGTCTTCTTTTGAGAAATGTCTATTCAGATCTTTTGCCCATTTTTAAATCAGGTTTTTTGTTTTCTTACTATTGAGTTGTTTGTGTTTCTTATATATTTCAGCTTTTAACCCTGTATCAGATATATAGTTTGCAAACATTTTCTACCATTCCATTGGTTTATTATGAAAAATAGTATGGAGGTTTCTCAAAAAACTGAAAACAGAACTAGAATATGATCCAGTGATTCCACTACTGGGTATATATCCAAAGGAAATGAAATCATATGCCAAAGAGATATATGCACTCCCATGTTTGCTGCAACATTATTCACAATAGCAAAGGTGTGGAATCAACCATAGTGTCCATCAGTGGATGAATGGATAAGGAAAATGTGGTGTATATACACGATGAAGTGCTATTCAACATTACAAAAAGAAGAAAATCTGGTTGTTTGTGACAACATGGATGAACCTGGAGGACATTATGCTAAGTAAAATAAGCCAGACACAGAAAGACAAATACTGCATTATCTCACTTATATCCAGACTCTAAAATAGTCAAACTCATAGAAGGAGAGAGAAGAATGGTGGTTACCAGAGGCTGGGGTATTGGGAGAATTTTGATCAAAAGATAAAAAATTTTAGCTACATGGGAGGAATAAGTCCAAGAAATTTATTGCACAAGATGTTGACTATAGTTAATAACAATGCATTATATACTTAAAAATTGCTAAGAAAGTAGATTTTAAGTGTTCTTACTATGAAAGATGTCTGTGAGGTGATGCATATTTTAATTAGCTTGATTTTACAATACGAGGATATATACATATTTCAAAAACATCATGTTATACTCCATAAAGGTACATAACTTTTATTTGTCAATTAAAAATACCTTTAATTGAATGAAAATGAATACACAGCACACCAAAATTTATTGGATGAAGTTACACAGTGCCTAGAGGGTTATTTATCACTTTAAGTGCTTATATTAAGAAAGAAATCTCAACTCAATAATCTAAGCTTCCTCCTAAGATACTGGGATAAAAAGAGCAAACTAAACCTGAAGCAAGCTGAAGAATAGCTTGCTCTAATCTATAAAGATTAGAGCAGAAATTAATGAAATAGAGAAAATTAAAAGAATACAAAAAATGAAAATAAAGCTGGTTCCTGAAAAGTTCAATGAAATTGACAAACTTTTACCTTGATTGACTGAGAGATAGATAGGTAGATGATAGATAAGACTGAAATTACTAGAATCGAAGGTACATTACTGTTTATCTTCCAGAAATAAGGATTATAAAGGAATACTATAAACAATTATACACCAGTAAACAAGACAACTCAGATGAAATGATTAAATTTCTAGAAAGATACAGACTACCAAAAATGACTCAAAAGAAAAATAATGTTACTAGACCTATACCAAGTAAAGATATTAAATTAATAATCAAAAACTACCCACAATGAAAAACACATGACCCGATGGCTTTACCACTGATTTTTATCAGAAGTTGAAAAAAGAATACTGACTTTTCACAAACTCTTCCAAAAAGTAGTAGAAGAAGGAACATGTCCCAACTCATTTTATGAGGACAGAGTTACCCTGATGCCCAAACAAGATGAAGGCATTAGAAGAAAACTATGGACAAATACTTATTATGAATATGGACACAAAAATACCACATTTTTATACATAAAAAGTACTAACACAGTAGTAGAAAGCTAAAAGCTTTTCTTTAAGATTAAGAACAAGACAAGGGGGCCTTCTCCCACCACATCTATTTAATGTAGTACTGGAAGTCCTAGCCAGAGAAATTAAGCAAGAAAAAGAAATAAAATTGTCTTCATCCATTTTGTGTTGCTATAACAGAAATACTTGAGACTGGGTAATTTAGAAAGAACAGAGTTTTATTTGGATTATGATTCTGGGACAGCTGCATCTGGCATGGGCCTCAGTCTGCTTCTACTCATGGCAGAAAGTTGCAGGCAGCTGGCAAGTACAAACAAATCACATGGTGAGAGGAAGAAAGAGACAGAGACAGGAGGTGCCAGAGTTTTTTAAACAATCAGCTCTCGTGGGAACTAATATAGTGAGAACTCACTCATTAATCCCTCTGTTCCCAAGGCGAACATTAACCCATTCATGAGGGATCCACCCCCATAACTCAAACTGCCACACTGGGGATCAAATTTCCACATGAGTTCTGGGAGGACAATACATCCAAACTCCATCAAAAAGGCATTCAAATCACTCAGAAAAGCAAAACTACTTTTGTTTGCAGATGGCATGCTATAGAAAACCCTAAAGTCTCCGTACAAAAACTATTAGAACTAAATAATCAAATTCAGTAAAGTTGTAGGATACAAAATCAACATACAAAAATGAATCACATTTTTATACACTGACAATGAACTATCCAAAAAGAAATGAAGGAAACAATCCCAGTTACAATTGCATCAAAAGAATAAAATACTTGGGAGTAAATTTAACAAAGGAATAAGAGATAACTGTACACTGAAAAGAGACATTGATGAAAGAAACTGAAGGAGACACAAATAAATGGAAAGATATTTTGTGTTGATGGATTGAAAGAATTAATATTGTTGAACTATGCATACTACCCATACAATGTAATCCCTATCAAAATTCCAATGACATTTTTCACAAAAATAGGAAAAACGATCTCCAAATTAATAAGAAACTACAAAAGACACTGAAGCCAAAAAAAAAAAAAATTAACTAAAAAGAAACAAAAAGTAAGAAAGCAAAAAGAAAAAGCTGGAAACATCACTGTCCAGATTTCAAACTATATTACAGAGCTGCAATAATAAAAACATGGTACTGTCATAAAAACAGACATGTAGGGGCCGGCCCGGTGGCGCACTGCTATAGTGCGCCGCTTGGGAAGCGTGGCAGCGCTCCTGCCAAGGGTTCGGATCCCACATGCAGACCGGTTCCCGCTCACTGGCTGAGCGAGGCGCGGGAGCAACACCGAGGGTTGCGATCCCGTTCCCGGTCCCCGGTCCGGTACGGGGGCGACACTGAGGGTTGCGATCCGTTGCCGGACACAGAAAAAGATAAAAAAAAAAAAAAAAACAGACATGTAGACCAATGGAACAGGATAGAGAACCCACAAATGAGCTCATGCATTTATGGTCAAGTAATCTTTGACAAGGGCACCAAGAACACACAATGAAGAAAAGATAGTTTCTTAATAAATGGTATTGGGAAAATTGGATATCCACATTTAGAAAAATTAAATTAGAATCTTATTTTACACCCTACAAAAAATTTAACTCAAATTGGATTAAAGAATTAAATGTAAGAACTGTAACTGTAAAACTCCTAGAAGAATATTTAGAGGAAAAAGCTCCTTGACATTGATTTTAGCAATGTCTTTTTGGACATAGCACTAAAAGAGCAGGAAACAAAAGCAGAAATAACCAAGTAGAACTATATCAAACTGAAAGGCTTCTGCACAGCAAAGAAAACAGTCATCAAAATTACATGGTAACCTACAAAATGATAGAAAAAATTTGCAAACAATATATCTGATAAGGGGTTGCTATGATCTGAATGTTTTTGACCCCCAGAAATTCAAATGCTAAAATCTTAACTCCCAAGGTAATCATATTAGATGTTTTTTTGGGGATTGATAAATTCAGGAGGGCAGAGACCTCATGAATGAAATTAGTGTCCTTATACAAAAGGCTCTAGAGAGACTCTCACTCCTTCTACCATGTGACAACATAGTGAGAAGGTGCCAACTATGAGCAAGTAGGCCCTCACCAGATACCAAATCTGTGTCTGCCTTGATGTTTTTGACTTCCTAGCCTCCAAAACTGCAAGAAATAAATTTCTGTCATTTATAAGTATAGTAGATATAATGTGCCCCCCAAATTCATTGAAGCTTGAATTGTGTCCCCCAAATTTTATGCAATAGAAACGTGGCCCCCTCTATGACTGTGGGGAGGGTGGGAAATCTTATTATCATAATTGAAAGCTGGGGCCTTGAAGAGGTGATTAGATTGTAGGACCATGCCATAATGAATGGATTAAAAATGGTGCTCATGGATGTGGTTTCCAGAGCTTTAAAAAGAGAGTGAATGAGAATGTTAGTATCTCACTCTCTCTGCTCTGCCATCTTCACAATATGATACCCTGCTATCATTGTAGCCACCACCAAGACCCTCACCAGATGTATTCCCTGGACTTTGGACTTCCCAGCCTCCAAAACTGTAAGCCATAATTTTGTTTTCTTTATAAATCACCCATTTTAATTTTTTGCTATAAATAACAGAAATAACAGAATAACGCTAATACAATAAGCTACCCACTTTAGAGTTTTTGTTATGGCACTGCAAACAGACTAAGAAAGGGACTAATATTCCCAAAATATAAGGAATTTATACAACTTGACAGGACTTTTTCCAATTGTATACTTTACAATACAATTTTTGTTTGTCAATTATACTTCAATAAAGCTGGAAGAAGAAAAAAATCTATGCTCTGTGAATGAAGAATATTCTCTCGTATTAAGAGTAAAGTGAAGTGGCCTTCTCCCAAACAACGTCTGATACAATGTCCAGGTGTTATGTTGATAATATAACTTTCAGTTAGAAAAAAATTTAGGACTCACAAGAGAAAGGTAACACAATCAAAGGCTTTTATAGCAAAATCTACAATGGCAGGCATACCATAAAAAAGCACTAGATATACAAAGAACCTTGAAGCAGCAACTGCTAATCAGAAGATGGAAAAGTTATTAAAATAAGCCCAGAAATGATGGACTATTGACAAAAGGCAGAATAACAGAAAATCAAAACAAAACAAAAAACATGTGGGACAAATATACAACAAATAGCTAAAGATTAGATTTAAACCCAACCATATCAATAATCACACTATATAGAAAAGATATAAATATGGGAGGTAGAGAGTGTAAGATTGAATAAATCAAGAAGACAACTGTAATATGTCTAAAAGAATCCCACTTTGACTATGAAGGCAAATAGATTAGAGGATGGTATCACTGGAGGTGACATCAGTGGGAATGGTGGAATGAAGACATTGGAAAATGCTCTTCTCCACAAAAACAATGAGAACACTGAAAATATTGTCAAAATCAACTTTCAGAGCTCTGGAAATCAAACAAAGGATTATAACAATTTAGGGAGCACTTGTTCAAGAAGAACAGCTCTATCTCCATAAGAACAGAATTTTCTGGCATGTAAGCTTGACTTATTCTAATTCTCTTCTCCCAAGTTCTGCTGCAGACTTGAAATATAACAGTTCTGCAATTGTATTGAAAACCAGCATTCTCATAGCAACTTTAGGGGCCAAAACAGGCTCAGAGCTCTTACAAAACCCTATGCAGAGAATTATTTTTTGAACTGTTTGGCCATTCCTTGGAAAATCCCTTTTGCAGGGCTTGTCTTTATTTGACCTGACTTAAACCTCATCCATTGCAAACAGCCTTTTCCTAAGGGGTCATTTATCAAAACCAATTAGTGACAATTGCTAAACATTGCAGTTGCCTGTGGTGATAATAACAGTTGGGGTAAAGAACATGCTGAACAAAAAACTTAAAAGGAAAAGCTGTTTAATGAGACTTCCACAGAGGCACTTTCAAAGCTACAAACTATTCCTGGGAATCTAGAAAGCCGTGTGCATGGGCATGACTGTTCACATGCCCATGGCTATTTGTATGCTTAGAAAAATCTGAGAAGGCCCTAAGTGTTCATCTCAGGCTTACCTTGAGGCCCTGTGCAGGTATGAAATGAAATTTAGGGTAGAATAGTAAACTGCCTGACTGAGCATTGAAGGCACGTTCCAACACACAAGCAGGATCTTTCAACAAAGATTAAGAGACTTACTGGTCTAGGCATTTAAGGATATCCCTGTCTAATCATTAGCTGACCACTAAGCAAACTCAGCAGAAACTTCAATGGCTGCACACAACAAAGAATGCATACTCTATAGAATTAGTTTAGGAACATGGCTAAACAACAACAAAAAATAGCAACAACAATTACAAACAGAAACAACAGCAAATCCTTGGAAAAGAGAAATTGATTTCCAAAGTTGCTATGTTATATTATTTAAATTTATAGGTTGCAACAACAAAAACATTATAAGACATGCTAAGAAACAAACTAATTATTTGGAAAAAAGTAATCAATAAAAACTATTTCTGACAGTAGACTCATTAGACAAATACTTTAAAATAAAAAGATGTTTAAAAAATGCTCAAAGAAGTAAAGAAAACATTCTCTAAAGAACTAAAGGAAAGTATGTGTACGATGTCTCACCAAATAGAGAATATCAATAAAGACATAGAAATTATAAAACAGTGTGAAATAGAATTTCTGAATTTGAAAGTATAATAACTGAAATAAAAAATTTACTAGAGGTTCAACATCATATTTGAACCGTCAAAGGACAGAATCAGCAAATGTGAGGATAGGTCAACTAAGATAACATATTCTGAAGAATAAAAAGAATAAAGAATGAAGAAAACCAAAAGCAGCCTCAGAAACCTGTAAGATAACATCAAATACATCAACATGAAAATTGGGTGTTTCATAAGATGGGTGAGACAGAAAGAATATTTGAAGAAACAATGGCCAAATTGCCAAATTTGAAGAAAAACATTCATCTACACATCAAAGAAGCTCAATGAACTCCAAGTAAAATAACCTCAAAGAGGTCCACATGTAGAAATATAATCAAAGAGGTCCACATGTAGAAATATAATAAAACTATTAAAATCTGAAGACGAAGAGAGAATCTCAAAAGCAGCCAGAGAGATATAACTCATCATATACGAGGGATCCTCAATGAGATTAACTGATTTCTCACCAGAAACCATGGAGACCAGAAGGCAGTGGAATAACATATTCAAAGTTCTGAAATAAAAATACTGTCAACCAATAATACTACATCCAGCAAAGCTATTCTTAAAAAATGATGGAGAAATTAGATGTTCTCAGCCAAACAAAAGGTGACAGAACTTGTTGCTTTTTATTTTGATAAAAGTGTCAATCCCCCAAGAAGATATACCAATGAAAAAGATATATTCACTTAATGAGAAAGTCACAAAATACATGAAGCAAAAACTAACATAACTGAAAGAACAAGTAGAAAATTCCACAATAATAGTTAGAGACTTTAATATCCAACTTTCAATAATAGATTCAATAAATAAACAGAAAATTAAGAATAAAATAGAAAACTTGAACAATACTTTAAACCAACTAGACCTAACAGACATTGATAGAATATTCCATCCAATAACAGCAGAATACACATTCTTCTCAAGTGCACCTGGAACATTTTTCAGATAGACCATTTTTTAAGTCAATAAACAATTCTCAATAAATTTAAAAGGACTGAATTTATATAAAGTAGGTTTTCCAGTCACAGAAAGTAGAAATCACTAACATAAAGAAAATTTGGAAAATTTGCAATTTGTGGGGTTTAAGAAACACAATCCTAAATAATTAATGGACCAGAGAAGAAATGGCGAGACATTAGAAATATTTTGAGATGAACAAAATGAAAACACAACATAAGAAAACTTATGATATATAGTGCAAGTGGTGCTTGGAAGAAAAACTTATAGCTATAATGCCTATATCAAAAAAAGAAGAAAGATCTCAAATCAATAACTTAATCTTCCCTTTCAAAACACTAGGCATTGAAGATCAACCTAACCCAAAGTAAGCAAAAGGTAGGAAATAACAAGAATTAATCAGAATAAATGAAATTGAGAATAGAAAAGCAATAGGGGATAACAATGTCAACAGAAGTTTTTTGGAGGGTAGTGGGTGGGAATTCCCAGCATTGATAAGCCCTGTTATTTGTCTAAAATAATCTGTTATAACTGAAACATATTTTTTGTAAACCTTATTGTAACCATAACATAAAAACTTAAGAGACATACTAAAAATAATTAGTGAGAAATCAAAATACACTGATCATGAAAATCACTCAGTCACAAAGGAAGACAGTAAGATCAGAAAAAGGCAAAAAAGGACTAACCAAACAATCAGAAAAAACAAAACAATACAAAACGAAATGGCAGTAATGAGTCCCTGTATATCAATAATAACTCTAAATATAAATGGATTAAATGCCCCAATTAAAAGATACAGAGTGGCCCAATGGATTATAAAACAAGAACCAATAATACGCTGTCTACAAGAAACTCACTTCATCTATAAATATACACACCAACTGAAAGTGAAGAGTTGGAAAAAGATATCTCATGCAAATGGAAACCAAAATGACCAGAAGTAGTTATATCAGATAAAATAGACTTCACCCCAAGGGAAGTAACAAAAGATAAGGAAAGTCATTAGAAAATGGTAAAGGGATTGATTCAACAAGAGGATATAACAATCCTAAATATATATGCACCCAACTCTGGAGCACACAGTTATACAAAGCAATTACTATTAGACCTAATGGGAGACATAGACTCCAACACAATAATAGCTGGGGACTTTAATACCCCACATTCAGTAAAGGACAGATCATCCATTCTGAAAACTAGCCAGGAAACGTCAGAATTAATCTCTACTCCAGGCCAATTAGACCTAACAGACATATATAGAACATGTCATCCAACAGTTGTAGAATACATATTCTTCTCAGCAGCACATGGAACATTCTCTAGAATAGTCCATGTCAGGTCACAAAACAAGCCTCAACAAACTTAAAAGAGTTGAAATCATATCAACTACTACCTTGAGTTGAATGTCTCCCCAAACTTTATTCCCAATGTAACTGTTGAGGGAGAGAAATCCTGCTGTGGTGTTTGAAAGGTGGGGCCTTAAAGAGATGATTTGCTTGTAGGACCATGTTGTAGTGAATGGATTAAAAGTGGTGATCAGGGGAGTGATTCTGAGCTTTAAGAGGAGAGTGAATGAGGAGCTGAGTCTCTCTCTGCTTCTGCCATTTTCACAATGTGATACCCTGCCATCACTGTTGCCACCACGAAGACCTTCACCTGCTGTGTTCCCTGGACTTTGGACTTCCTAGCCTCTGAAACTATAAGCAATAAGTTTCATTTTCTTACAAAGTACCCAGTTCCAGGTATTTTATTATAAGCAATACAAATGGACTAATACAGAAAATTGGTACCAGAGAAGTGGGGCATTGCTTATAACAAATACTTGAAAATGTGTAAACAGCTTTCCAACTGTGCATTAGGCAAAGGTTAGAGGAGTTTGGAGGACTCAGAAGAAGACAAAAAGATGAGGGAAACTTCCAAATGTCTTAGAGACTGGTTATGTGGTGGTGACCAGAATGCTTACAGAAATATAGACTATAAAGGCCATTCTAAGGAGGTATCTGATAGAAATAAGGAGTTCATTGGAAACTGGTGCAAAGACCAACCTTGATATGTACTGGCAAGGAACTTGGCTGCATTGTGTCCATGCCCTAGGACTTTGTGGAAGTTGGAACTTAAGAGTTGTGAACCAGAGTATTTGGCAAAAGAAATTTCCAAGGAGCAAAGCATTAAGGAAGCTGCATGGCTACTTGTAACAGCCTATGCTGAGATATAGCGGCAAAGGCATGACATAAAGCCAGAATTTAAAAGAAAAGCAGAGCATACAGATTTGGAAAATTTGCAACTTGGCCATGTGGTAGAGCAGAGAGCATTTTCACGAGAAAAAATGCAATGGTGCAAGCCCAGTGACCATTTGCTAAGGATGTTAGTAAAGAAAAAAGTGATTATGAAGAGAAGGGGGAAAATACCTTAAACACATTGCAGAAGTCTCTAGGGCCAACCCTTCCATGACAGGCTCATAAGCCTAAGGAGATAAAATGATCTTGGCGAGCAGGCCTGAGGTGCCCTGCATGGGCTTGCTGCCCAGAACTTCCTCAGGATGCTATTTCCTGCACCCCTGCTGCTCAGTTTTGGCTAAATTCACCCAGACATGGCTGGATGCACAGCTTTGAAAGATACAAAACAAAAGCCTTGGCAGCATCCACGTGGTGTTAGGTGTGCATGCTTGCAAAATGCCAGAGCTGTGAAGGCTTGGGAGCCTCCACTCTGATTTCAATAGATATATGGAAAACCCTGGGGGCCAGGAAGAGATTTGTAGCTGGGGCAGGTTCACATCAGACAGTCTTTGCTAGAGTGATGCCAAAAGGAAACACTGGGTCACAGATGCAGCAGAGAAACCCCACCAGAGTCATGCCTAGTGGACCTGCGAGAGCAGGACAGCCATGGAGACTCCAGAACTGTGGAGCTAACAGCACACAGCGCCAGCCTGCAAGACCTGATGCATTGCCTGAGACCAGGTAAGCCATAGAAGTGGGGCTGCTTGAGGACTTGGGGACCCAACCCCCACACCAGCATGCAGAGGACACCCAACATGAAGTCAAGGTACATGATTAATGCCTGCCCTATTGGGTTTCAGACTTGTTTGGGACCTGTTACCCCTTTCTTTTGGCCTATTTCTCTCTTTTTGAATGGCAATATGTATCCTATGCTTTTCCCACTATTGTATCTTGGAAGTAGGTAATTTGTTTTTGATTTCATTGTGGTGTATATACACAATGGAATACTATCCAGCTATAAAAAAAGAATGATATCCTGTTATTTGCAGCAACATGGGTGGAATTGGAAACCATCATGTTAAATGAAGTAAGTCAGGCACAGAAAGAAAAATATCACATGGTCTCACTCATATGTGGAATCTAAAACAAAGAAAAAAGTGGCTCTCATAGAAGTACAGAGTAGAATAATGGTTACCAGAGGCTCGGGAGTGGAGGAGGGTGAAGGAGAGGAGAAGGGGTGGATTAATGGGTGCAAAATGATGCTATCTACCTTGGATGATTCATTGTACAGTATATATTTGCATTGAAACAACACACTGTATCCCACAAAAGTAAATATAAATAAATTTGAAAGAAATTAAGATGCAAATACTCCCCAAATTAATTTAATGATTCAACACAATTCTTATCAAAATCCCAGATGCCTTACTTTTCTTAGAAATTGATGAGTTGCTTATAAACATACAAATGGAATGGCAAGGGGTCCCAAATAGTCAAAACATATTTAAAAAGAACAAAGTTGGAGTACTCACTCTTCCACATTTCAAAATGTACTACAAAGTTAGAGTAATAAGACAATATAGTATTGAAATAGAGTCTTGCCAATCAGTGGAATAGAATTAAGAGCCCAGAAATAAACTTCCATTCTTTGTCAATTCAATATCAATTAGAGGAATATAAAGGATGGAAAAAGTTATGTTACACTAACACTAATAAAAAAACTGAAGTGATTATAGTAATATCATAATATCTTAATTTATCAAGAGTTTATATAAATGCTGATTATCTACATTATCTGTATTTAATAATACAGGTTAAAAATACATAAAGTAAAAACTCAGAACTGAATGTGGAAATAAGAAACATCCACAGATGTAGCCAAAGAATTCAATACTCCTCAGTCAATAACTCATAAACCTAGTAGAAAGAAAACCAATACAAATAAAGAGGACTTAGGTAACATTACCAGCCAACATGCACTATTGATATGTAAAGAATAATCAATCCAAATACAATTATTATTTGTCAATTAAGAATAAAATTGTCAGACAGTTTACCATAGATTATAAAAAATGGTCAGTAGACTCATGAGAAAATGTTTAATATTCTTTATTTTTATTTTTATCAAATCATAATTTATTATACATGTTTTGGGGATTCAACATTGACATATGTTGATCAAATCAGTATTACTTGCATATATATTGTCAGACATCATACTTATTCTTTATGCAGCTTGGCCAGTCTCTCCCCATCCCCCTCTCCCTCGCCATCCCACCTATGATAACCCTAAATTTCTTCTCTCTTTCTGAAAGAGTAATGGTTACTCTGTTGATTTGTTGCCTAGATGATCTGCCCAATGCTGAGAGGTGTGTTCCAGTTCCCAATATTATCATAGAGCAGATGCTTCTTCTGTTTCTCTGGAATGGGCTTTGTGGAGAGAGACATCCTCTTCTGTTCTTTGGTCTCTGCTGGTGACTCTGTGTCAATGCACTGCAGTGGCTGGCAGACCATCTGCACTGTGGTTGTGGCATCTAGCTGCTTTTGTGGCAGGCATGGTTATTGTGGTGGCTGTGGTGGGCCACCTACATGGAGGTGATGTTTTTGGCAGCTCCTTACCTAGTTGTTGGTGGCTCCTAACTCCATGCCTCAGGACCTCAGGCAGGCCCTGTGGCACTGGTGGTATACCTGGTGGTGGGCAGAGGGTCCAGTCCCCAGCTTTATGCCTCAGGACCCTGGGTGGGCACTGTGGCACTGGTGGTGTGCCTGATTGTGGGCAGAGGGTCTGGTCCCTGGCTCCATGCCATGATTCAAATGCTTGTGTCTTCAAACTATCCATGTGAGGTGCAGAGCAGGGAGACATCCAGCAGGGGAGGCGGAAGCTCCTCAGAGACCACACACCCTGCGGTGCTGGTGCATGACACAGCAGGTAGGCCTCACTGCCACCACCCAAGTCCATCCCTGGCCTGGCCAAGTGCATGCGGAGCAGGGAGACATCCAGCAGGGGAGGTGGAAGCTCTGCGGAGACCACACACCCTGTGGTACTGGTGCATGACCCAGCAGGTGGGCCTCGCTGCCACTCCGTGACCCCAACCCCAGCCCAGCCAAGTGCATGCTAACCAGAGAGGCAGCTCCCCAGAGAGGCCCAAGACCCAAGTCAACCACACATCCAAGGCACTAGTGGCCAAACGAACAGACACTGAGGAAGCCATACCAAATTGTCAGCCCCAGCAACATCCTAACCAGACAATAGTGTCAAAGCAGTGGACTGTGAAATCACCTGCCACAATGACTAAATATCAAAGAAAGATACCAGAAATATGAAAAATCAAGAAAGTACACCACCAAAGGGTAATAACTCTCAAGATATAGATCCTATAGAACAAGAAGCCCTTGAAATATCTGTCAAGGAAATTCGAGTGATAATTCTAAGGAAACTAAATGAGATACAAGAAAACTCAGCTAGACAACACGATGAAATGAGGAAAAGTATACAGGACCTGAAAGAAGAAATGTATAAGGAAATCAAGGCCCTGAAAAAGAATATAGCAGAGCTTTCCGAGCTGAAGAATTTATTCAATAAAATGAAAAATACAACAGAGAGTTTAACCAGCAGGCTTGCAGAAGCAGAAGAGAGAACTTCTGACCTTGAAGATGGGCTGTTTGAAACAACAAAGGCAGACAAAAATAAATAAAAAAGAATTAAAAGCATTGAAGAAAATCTAAGAGAGATATCAGACAACCTTAAATGCTCAAATATCTGGGTGATGGGTATTCCAGAAGGGGAGGAAAAAGGAAATTGTATTGAGAACATATTCAACAAAATAGTGGCAGAAATCTTCCCAGGTATTGGAAAAGACACAGATTTGATTCAGGAAGCTCAAAGATCCCCAAATGTATTCAACACAAAAAGGTCTTCTCCAAGACATGTCATAGTCAAACTGGCAAAATTCAAAGACACAGAGAGAATCCTAAAAGCTGAAAGAGAGTAGCATCAAATCACCTATAAGGGAGCCCCAACCAGACTAACATCAGACTTTTCATCACAAACCCTAAAAGCCTGAAAGGAATGGGATGATATATTCAAATTACTAAAAGAAAGAGATTGCCAGCCAAGAATACTCTACCTCTCAAGGCTATCCTTCTGAAATGAAGAGCAAATAGTATATTTCTCAGACAAAACAAACAAACAAACAACAACAAAAAAAAACTGTGGGAGTTCACTACAACATGACCACCCTTACAAGAAATTCTCAAGGGAGTACTGGGTTTGGTACCTGAAAAACAACTACCACTGCCATAAAAACCCAAGAAAAATCAAAACCCACTAGTATAATAAAAATGGCATCCATGAAGAGAAAATAAAACAAAACAAAAGGCTGTCTACAACCAAAGGAAACTACAAATACAGAAAACAAACAGTAAATCAGAAAGAAAGGAACAAAAGAAACTTAAGACAGCCAAACAAAAATCAATAAAATGTTAGGAGGAAATCAACACTTTTCAATAACAACTCTTAATGTAAAAGGCTTAAATTCCCCAGTCAAAAGACACAGACTGGCTAACTGGATGAAAAAGGAGGGCCCAACTATATGCTGCCTTCAGGAGACCCACCTCACCTGTAAAGACTCACATAGACAAAGTGTGAAAGGATGGAAAAAGATTTACCATGCAAACAGATATGAAAAATGAGCTCGAGTAGCTACTCTTATATCTGAAAAAATAGACTTTAAACTAAAAAACATAGAAAGAGATAATGAGGGCCACTACAAAATGATAAAAGGATTGATCCATCAAGAAGACATAACAATCATAAATATATATGCACCCAATGTCAGAGAAGCCAGTTTTATAAAACAAACTCTATTAGACCTAAAGAAGGAAATAGACACTAATACGATAATAGCAGGCAACCTGAACACCCCACTGTCAATATTGGACAGATCATCTAGGCAAAGAATCAGCGGAGAAACAGAATTATCCCATGTATTTTTTCAGACTGCAATGGATTAAAATTAGAAATTAATAGCAAACAAAATTCTGGAAACTATACAAACACATGGAAATTGAACAGCATTCTACTTAATGATATATGGGTTGAATAAGAAATCAAGCAGGAAATCAAAAAATTTATTGAAACTAAAGAAAATAATGATACATCATACCCAAACCTATGGGATACTGCAAAAGCAGTACTAAGGGGGAATTTTATTGCAATAAATGCTTACTTCAGAATAATGGAAAGATGGCAAGTGAACAACCTAACACTTCACCTTAAAGAACTAGAAAAACAAGAATAATCCAAACCCAAAGTTAGCAGACGGAAAGAAATCATCAAGATCAGAGCAGAACTTAATGAAGATTCAAAAGATCAATGAATGAAAAAGTTGTTTTTTAAAAAGATAAATAAAATTGACAAGCCATTAGCATGGCTAACTAAAAAAATGAGAGAAGATCCAAGTAACAAAAATTAGAAATGAAAAGGGTGATATTACAACTGATACATCTGAAATACAAGGAATCATTCGAGACTACTTTAAACAACTATATGCCAACAAATTTGAAAATCTGGAGGAAATGGACAAATTTCTGGACAGACACAAGTTACCAAAACTGAGCCAAGAAGATGTAGAAAATCTGAACAGTCCAATATCAATTAAGAAGATTGTAGCTGTTATCAGAAGGCTCCCAAAGAAAAGCCTAGGACCAGATGGATTCCAAGCAGAATTTTACCAAAAAAAGAGGAATTGACACCAATTCTTTACAAACTATTCCAAAAGATTGAAACGAAGGAAATTCTCCCAAACTCATTCTGTGAAGCAAACATAACCCTGATACCAAAACCAGGTAAAGAAACAACTGAAAAAGAAAACTAAATGGCAATATCCTTTATAAATACAGATGCAAAAATCCTCAATAAAATACTAGCTAACAGAGTACAGCAACACATATGTAAAATTATACACCATGATAAAGTGCGATTCATCCCAGGGATGGAAGGTTGGTTCAATATATGCAGATCAATAAATGTGAAACACCATATCAATAAAATCAAACACAAGGACCATATGATCATCTCTATAGATGCTGAAAAAGTATTTGATAAAATTCAACATTCATTCATGAAAAAGACCTTTTATAAGTTAGGTATAGATGGAAAGTATCTCAACATAATTTAAGCCATATATGATAAACCCACTGCCAATATCATCCTGAATGGGGAAAAGCTGAAAGCTTTTCTTTTAAGAACAGGAACTAGACAAGGATGCCCACTCTCACCACTCCTTTTCAGTATAGTGTTGGAAGTACTAGCCAGAGCAATCAGAGAAGAGAAGGAAATAATGGGCATCCATATTGGAAAAAATGAAGTCAAAGAGTCCCTCTTTGCAGGTGACATGATCCTATATATCGAACAGCATAAAGCCTCTACAAAAAAAAACTCTTGGAGTTCATAAATGATTTCAGAAAAGTAGCAGGATACAATCAAAACACAAAAATCAGTAGCATTTCTATTCTCCAATAGTGAACATGCAGAAAGAGAAATCAAGAAAGCTTGACCATTTACAATAGCCAAGAAAAAAATAAAATACTTTGGAATTAAGTTAACCAAGGATGTGAAAAATCTCTATAATGAGAACTACAAACCACTGCTGAGAGAAATTAGAAAGGATATAAGAAGATGCAGAGATATCCCATGTTCTTGTATTGGAAGAATCAACATTGTGAAAATGCCCATACCACCCAAAGTGATATACAAATTCAATGCAATCCCCATCAAAATTCCAATGACATTTTTCTCAGAAATGGAAAAAACTATCCAGACATTTATATGAAATAACAAAAGACTACACATAGCCAAAGCAATATTGAGCAAAAAAAATAAATCAATAAATAAAGCTGGAGGCATAACACTACCTGGCTTTAAACTATACTACAAATCTATAATAACCAAAACAGCATGGTACTGGCATAAAAACAGACACACTAATCAACGGAATAGAATAGAGAATCCAGAAATCAACCTACACACCTACAGCCAGCTGAACTTTGACAAAGGCACCAAGCCTATACACTGGGAAAGAGACTGCCTCTTCAGCAAATGGTTCTGGGATAACTGGATATCCATATGCAGTAGAATGAAAGTAGACCCATACCTCTCACCATATACTAAAATCAACTCAAAATGGATTAAAGAATTAAATATACACCCTGAAACAATAAATATTCTTTAAGAAAATATAGGAGAAACATTTCATGAAGTAGGAGTGGACACAGACTTCATTAATATGACCCCAAAAGTATGGGCAAGCAAATGAAAAACTGAACGAATGGGATTATATCAAACTAAAAAGCTTCTGCACAGCAGAGGATACAATTAACAGAGTTAAAAGACAACCAACAGAGTGGGAGAATATATTTGCAAGATATACTTCTGACAAAGGATTAATATCCAGAATATATAAGGAACTGAAACAACTTTAAAAGAAAAAAAGAATTAACCTAATTAAAAAATGGGCAAGAGATCTAAATAGGCATTTCTCAAAGGAAGATATACAAATGGCTAAATGCTCAGCATCGCTCAGCATTCAGGAAATGCAAATCAAAACCACACTGAGATACCATCTCACCCCAGTTAGGGTAGCTAATATCCAAAAGACTGTGAATGATAAATGCTGGCGAGGTTGCAGGGAAAAAAGGAATTCTCATACAGTGCTGGTGGGACTTCAAAATGGTGCATGCTCTATGGAAAATTTTATGGAGGTTCCTCAAACAATTACAGATAGATCTACCATATTACCCAGCTATCCCACTGCTGGGAATATACCCAAAGGAATGGAAATCATCAAGTCAAAGGTATACCTGTTCCCCAATGTTCATCACAGCACTCTTTACAATAGCTAAGAGTTGGAACCAGCCCAAATGTCCATCATCAGATGAGTGGATACGGAAAATGTGGTATATCTACACAATGGAATACTACTCAGATATAAAAAAGAATGAAATACTGCCATTTGCAATGACATGGATGGATGTAGAGGGAATTATATTAAGTGAAACAAGTCAGGCATAGAAGGAAAAATATCCCATGTTCTCACTTATTTGTGGGAGATAAAAATAAATAAATAAATACACAAACAATGGTAGGGGGGAGGGAAGAAGACTTAACAATTACAATTCCTTGAAGTTGATACAACAAGCAAACAGAAAGAACATTGTTGGGAGGGAGGGAGAGAGGGTGGAGGGAGGGAGGTTTCAGTAATAAGCCACAATAATCATCCACATTGTATACTGACAAAATAAAATTGTAAAAAACAACAAAAAAATTGTCCATGTGAGGTACATGCCAAAGTGCAGAGGCAGAAAGAGACTCACACACCCCCAACATTCTCCATCCTCCCCATCCCCTAATATTCTTAATTTATTTGGGAAATGCAAGTTAAAACCACAATGACGTTTTTATATAGCAATATATATATAAATTGCTCCACCTGGAAGGAGGAAAGAGAGCATTGTCAGGGCAGTAGCAGCTGAGGGAAGCTCCCTCTACCTAAAAGCAGGCAAGAGAGCTTGCCAAACACATAAGTTCCACACAGGTGGCCTGCCACAGCGACGGCTGCTGCAAAGGCAGCTTGACACCACAGCCATAGCCACAGCCACCATGCAGGCAACCCAACAGATACTTGACTGCATGGACACAAGGAGACTCAACAGTGAAGACCAGAAAAAGAAGAGGACATCACTCTCCTCAAACCCCACTCCAGAGTAATAGAAGAAGCAACTGCTCTACAAGATAACCAGACACCAATGACAGAGAGATACTACAAATATGAAAAAAAAACCAAAACAAGAAAATATGACACCACAAAAAAAGACCATAATTCTCAAATACCAGACCTTATAGAGCAGGAAGCTCTGGAAATGACTTAAAAGGAATTCTGAGGAACCATCTTATGGAAATTCACTGACATATGAGAAGACTCAGGTAGACAACAAAATGAAAGGAGAAAAAATCCAAGATATGAAGGAGGAAATTTACAAAGAGAATAATACCTTAAAAAAGAATGTAGCAGACTCATGGAACTGAAAGATTCACTCAGTGAAATAAAAAGCACAACCAGTAGCTTAAGCAGCAGGCTAGAACAAGTAGAAGAATGAATTTTTGATCTTGAAGATAGTCTTTTCAAAATTACCCTGGTGGACAAAAAACAACAACAACAACAAAAAATTAAAATAATGAAGAAAATCTAAGAGAGCTGGCAGACAAACATTAGAATCATGGGTGTTCCAGAAGTGGAGGAGAAAGGAAAAGGCATGGAAAACCTACATGAGAAAATAATATTGGAAAACTTCCCCAGTATAGGGGGAAACATGGACATTCACAACCAGGAGGCTCAAAGATCCCCAAACAGATTCAACCCAAAAAGATCCTCTGCAAGATACATCATAGTCAAACTGATAAAGCTCAAAGACAAAGAAGGAATCATAAAAGAAGCAAGTGAAAAGTGTCGTGTCACCTATAAGGGAGCCCCTATCAAACGAACAGCAGAATTCTCAAGAGAAACTCTACAGGCCAGAAGAAAATGGGATGATATATTTAAAATACTATAAGAAAAAACCCCTGCCAGCCAAGAATACTATACCCAGCAAGGCTATCCTTCAGAAATGAGGGAGAAATACTGTATTTTTCAGAAAAGCAAAAACTGCAGGTGTTCACCACACAATCAGCCCTACAAGAAATCCTCAAGGAAGTCCTACATCTGGAATCCAAAAAGTGATAATCACTACCTTGAATACACGAGAAAGAACACAACCCACTGGTAGAACAAAAATGCAAATGATAAAAAGAAAGAAACTATATCTTACCACCACAAAAAATATGACAATACAATAATGGCCCTCCAATTATTTCTGGTTTTAGTAATTTTAGTCTTCTCTCTTTTTTTCTTGGTCAGTCTAGATAAAGGTTTGCAAATTTTGTTGATCTTTTTAAAGAATCAATTTTTGGTTTTGTTGATTTTCTCCATTGTTTTTTAATTCCTTATTTCAAAAATTTCTGTTGTAATCTTTGTTATATCCTACTTATATTTGTTTTTGGTTTAGTTTGCTTTTATTTTTCTATTTTCTTATGGTAGAAGTTTACATTACTGATTTGAGATTTTTCTTATTTTTAATGTAGGTATTTACGAGTATAAATTTTCCTCTAAGCATTGCATGAACTCTGTATCCTATAAACTTTGGTACATTGCACTTTGATTTTTATCTCAAAGTACTCTCTAATTTCTCCTTGATTTTTCTTTTTACCCATTGTTTAATTAAGAGAGTATTGTTTAATTTCTACACATTCATGAATTTTCTAAATTTCCTTCTGCTATTGTGGTCAGAGAACAGAACATAATTTCTATGGTCTTAGTCTTTTGAAATGTTGTTTTGTGGCAAAAACAAAACAAAACAAGAAAATATGATGATTTACTGCATATTATCACACAACTAGAAGAGAGGATATCAAATGTTCACATCACAAAGAAATGATTAAGTTTTATAGTGATGAATATGTTAATTTCCCTTATTAGGTCATCACTCTTTTTGTACATGTATTGAAATATAACTCTGTACTCCATAAATATGTACAACTGATGTTTCAGTAAAAATTCATTTAAAAAATAAAAAACGTATTTTAAAAAGATATTTTATTAAAATATGTGCATAAATGAGAATAGGCAGAATGTTCTGAGCCAATGAGATTAAAGGAGATTTTTAAAAAGTAGGTATTATTATACTCATGCTGAAGAACTGCTGTACAATATAAGTAACATGAAAGGTCACATGTTAGTGAAAAGTCACTAGCACAGCTAGCATGTGTTGAAGCCAAGATTCAAACGTTGGCCATCTGGCTCTAGAGTTATAAGCTTAACCACTATTTTGCTTCTTTGCATATATCGAATATGTTAGTGTGAAGTTCAGAGAAGATGAAAACTAACGTGGGGATGGATAACAATATGAAACTAGTCAGTATCTTAGATGTGCTAATGCGAATGCTATGATGCAATTAACTCAACTCTATGAACCTAAAGAGGAAAAAGAGGAAGAGGAGGAGCAGAAAGAGGAGAAAAGAAATAGTCTAACGAACTGAACAGTTTAAGTGATCAACATAAATATTGTCAGTGGAAAGACCAGAATCTGAGTTTTCTGGCTTTTTTTCATGTCATCTACAGGTAAAGTAAATAAAAATGCTAATAAATTAAGTGCTTTAAGTTCAACTTTAGGAAATTAATCTATTTTTATTTTTTTATTTTACCAATATACAATGTAGTTGATTTTCGTGTCCCTTTATTGATTCCTCCCTCCCTCTTCCCTCTCCCCTCTCCCCCCTCCCACCCATCAACATCATATCTGTTCACTTGTCCTAACAAGTTAAAGGAATTGTGATTGTTGTGTCTTCTTCCCTTACTGAACACCCATTACCTGTGTTTTACTGTTCATTATAGCAGAAAGATTAAGTGTACTATGCTGACAGAGTTTGGATGTGTATTCCCTGCCAAAAATCATGCGGAAATCTGATCCCCAATGTGGTAGTGTTGGGAGCTGATTGAGTCATGGGGGCGGATCCCTCATGAATGGATTAGTGCTCTCCCTGGGGGAGGGGGTATTAATGAGTGAGTTCTAACTCTATTAGTTCCCGTGAGAGCTGGTTGTTTAATAGACCCTGGCACCTCCCTTCTCTCTCTCTCTCTCTCTCTCTCTCTCTCTCTCTTTCTTCCTCTTGCCATGTGATCTGCTTATACCCGCTGGCTGCCTGCTGATTTCCACCATGAGTAGAAGCAGCTGGAGGCCCATGCCAGATGCTGCCAGATGCGGCTGTCCCAAAATTGTAAACCAAATAAACACCTCTGTTCTTTATAAATTGCCCAGTCTCAGGTATTCTGTTATAGGAACACAAAATGGATTAATACAATACTCATTTCTATTTCATTTGAATTTCAGTCAAAGGACATGCACTTTATAATTCCAGCCCTTTGAAATTTATTGAGTATCAATTTATGGCCAAACATGTCCATTTTTATAAATATTTCTTATGCAATTGATGGGAATGTGTATTCTTCACTTGCCAATAAGCTCATTGTCCTCATACAATTACTGAGAAAGATGTGTTAAGATCTTACACCATGACTGTAGATTTGTCTATCTGTCCTTTTCTGCTTTATAAATGTTGAGGCCATATTATTATGTACATACAAATTTATTATGCTGTGTCTTCCAGATGAATTAAATCTTTCATCATTATGAAGTGATCTTTCTCTAGAATAATTTTTATTTGCTGAAAAATCTATTCTGACAAATATTAATGTAGCTATACAATATTTCTGTTGGTCAGTGTTTGGGTGAAGTATGTTTTTGAAATCCTTTTACTTTCCTTATGCTTTATATATGCCTCTTGTCACACGTAGTTGGATTACTTTTTTCAAATCCTGCTGATAGTCTTAGAATGTTTAGTTCACTTACAGTTAATATAATTAGGGGTATATTGGTTTTAATTCTGCCATTTAGTATGCATTTTATATTTTCCTACCGATCTGTTGCTTTTTCTGTCTTTTATTGCCCCCTTTCAGATTTGTTTTATTATTTTATAATATTACTCTGTCAATTTGAAAGTTTAACATTCATCCTCTGTTTTACTAGTGCCTACCCTTGAATGTACAAGAAGTTATACTTTACCAAAGCTTAATAATAAATATCATTTTTATCTTTTTCCTGGACAAAGAAAAGAAGCCTACTTTCAGTTCTCTTTACTTATATGCTATTGCTTTATGCATTTTAGTTCCATAAATATCCTGAGCCCCAGAAAACATTATTATTGTTTCCTATAGGCAATGTTTATTTATATTTAACCACACATTTATTATTTTCATTACTCTTAATTGCTTCCAACATTGCCAGTCTTCCATCTGTGGCCATTTTCCTCTGCCTTAACAACACTCTTTAGTACTTCCTTAAGTAGGAGTCTGCTGTTGGCATGTTCTCTCAGTCTTTGCTCTACTTTAGCATTCTTTTTTTTTTTTTTTCAGTGCATTGACACTATTATTCCAACATCTTCTGGCTTTCATTGTTGCTGTCGAGAAAGCATTTGCCCCATCTTATTATTGTTCTATTGAAGTCAATCTCTTTATTTTTTTCCTCTAAGGCTGATAATAATTTTTTTTCTTTTTTTCTTTAATGGCACTATGATGAGTCTAGATATCAACTGCTTTTTATTCATTCTGCTGGAGACTTGGTGAGCTCTTTAAATGTGAGAATCAATGTCTTTCATCAATTCTAAAAGCCATTAGTTCTTCAAATATTGCTTTTCTGCCATTCTTCTCTCTCCTTGTGGAACTCTTCTCACTTTATACTATATGTCTCTTATCCTCTTATCCTCTGTTTTCTATCCTTCCAATTTCCCAAGCTTCATTCATCACAGTTTCTTCTTACCAATATCCAATTATTCTTGCTTTAGCCATGTGTAACTGCCATTGAGTTCTTACTTTTTCATATTGTTTAAGCTCCATATTTTCTAGTTGTTTCTCAAATCTTAATGTCACTCAAACTTTTGCAGTTTCTTGATGAAATATTTAAGTTCTGCTTGTAATTTCCATGTGCACATTATAAATAGTTGTTTAATGTCAATGTCTGAAAATTCAACTATCTAAAGTGCCAGTAGGTTCATTTTTATTATCTTTTATTGTCTCATATTTGGTTTATGTTGTATTGTCTCTTCACATATGTTTATCATTGTATTTCCTTGACTACATATGAAAATTATTGAAAGAAATAATTTGAAGCTTAGGATAATGATTTACTTTTTGCTTATGCCAAAAATGTTGGAAACATGAATAATATGAAATCACTTTAATCCAATTTCAAAGCTCAAGATTTTTTTGGTTTCATAGATGCCTTGAACCAGTGGTGAACTTCATGTCAAGGGTGGTTTAATCCTGGCCCATTCTTATTGCTGGTGTACAGGCCTTTGTGATCTCAAATCTAAGTTCAGGTTGGCTAACCCTTGCCAGACTCTGTATTTCCTACTTGGTCCTCCTTTGCTTGTGAGACTGTAAAATGGGCTTCTCAACCTGTCAGTCATAACCTCCGGCTTGCAAATGCATCATTGGCAAAAATGAACCAAAATTCATGATCATTTTTCCTGGATTTGTTGTCTTTTTCTGGATCTTCATAAAATAATCCCTCACTATTTTATTACGTTCTTAATGCCTTTAGTATTTTATCCATATTTTTAATTGTCTTCAGCATATGAGTCATTGCAAATTACCCAGTCTGCCCTTATTATAAGGTGATGCCTAATATTCTAATTTAATTTATCCATGTATTTCCTTTGTAGGCACCATAAAAGCTTTTGTTGGATGAGCTCTTTGAGGAGGGGTCGGGGTGGTAAATCTGTGAACCCTTGAATTTATGTCATATTGTGTACATAGGAACATTTTTTACTGGGAAAAGTTTCATGGCTTTTTATCCAAAGGTGTCTGTGTTATATATAGAAAGAACAATCTAGAATCAAACAATCTTAAAACTTAAATAAGTTAATTTGATCAATAAACTCAGAGTCAGAATCTCTAGATGATATAAGTAAAGACTGTATAGAGGTGCTGATCTCATAAACTTTATCCAAATCTTTTACAGAAACATTTTTGAAGAGAAATTATTTAATAAGACACAATATAAACTCCAATTGGAAGATGAAAAGAACAACAACAGAGAATTGTAAAAGCCTGTAATTCAAATTGGTTAAATTTCTTGACTTTAATATTGGTATTGCTAAGGCATTTATAAATATCTCATATATAAGCAATAACATGATCACTTCTTTCCCTGTAAACTTCCCCAAATCCGAAAAGAAAGAAGTAGCTTTTTTTCTATGTTTGTATAACCAGAAGTCAAGAAAACAATTAAAACTTAGGGAAATAGTATATTTTAGGTTTAATAGCAGCATAAATTTAGACATGTTTACTTCATAAAGATTCAATTACATTATTGATTTTTCCACTGAAAAGGATATGGAATTAGAATAAAAATATTAAGGTTAATATTCTGGAAAAGATGTATCTTTTTAAAATTTTAAATATTATATTTTTAAAATTTAGACTTTTATATCTTTGTCCTTTTCAGAGCATTAAATATCTCAAAATTTTTTGTATCTGTGTTGCTGAATTCATGGGCATATCAATGTATAAAATAATTCAGCAGCATAAATGAAAACTTTACATATTCACATACATTACATTTATTTCATTATTGTTAACCTAAATATCAGATAAATAGGTTAAGAATAATTACTAAATAGAATAATCCCGGTCAAACGCAAATGTTACCAGTCGACGTCTGTACGTTGTTCACAGTACATAATCCGAAGGTATTGAGCATAGCCGCTGCAATTCTAATGGCCAAGAAAGTTTCATTACCTATAGAAATTGCCCAAACAATAGCAATCTTCATGATGGCCTTAGTCCGCGAATTGAAACGGCTATGCTCAATAGGATTACGTATTGCTACATACCGATCCAGCGAGATAGCGCAGAGGTGCATGATGGACGCTGTTGAAAATAGCACATCCAGAGAAATCCAGACGGGGCACAAATATCTAGGTAGTGGCCAGACATAATCTGAAAGGGAACAGAGAGAAGACAAGAACATGTTATCCAAATTGTACTGGCTATAGTTTAAATTTTAGTCTACTTATTTTTTCCTCTCATAACCTAAGTTTTTTTTTTTTTTCTTTTTTTTCTTTTTTTCTTTTTGTCTTTTGTCTTTTTCCGTGTCCGGCAACGGATCGCAACCCTCAGTGTTGCCCCCGTACCGGACTGGGGACCGGCAATGGGATTGCAACCCTCGGTGTTGCCCCCGCGCCTCGCTCAGCCAGTGAGCGGGAACCGATCTGTATGTGGGATCCAACCCTCGGGCGGGAGCGCCGCCACGCTTCCCAAGCAGTGCACTATCCAGTGCGCCACCCGGCCGGCCATAACCTAAGTTTTTTAAAGAAAGTGAAATTTGGGAAGCATTTTTTCCAATAGTAATGAATGGTGATGATGGTGGTGATGATGATATCTTTAGTGTTACATAAGTTTTTATTGAGGTAAAATTAACATAACATAAAATGAATCACGTTGAAGTATACAGTCCAATGGCATTTAGTACATTCACTATATCGTGTAACTATCACCTCTCTCTTGTTCTGAAACATGCCGTCACTCCCAAAGGAAACCGGGTACCCATGAAGCAGTCATTCCTGATTCTCCCCTCTCCCAGTCCCTGGCAATCTCTAACCTAGTTTCTGTTTTTATGGATTTACCTAATCTAGATATTTCATATACATGGAATCATAAAATGTGTGACCTTTTGTGTCTGGCTTCTTTCACTTAGCATGTTTCTGTGATTCATCGATTTTCTGGCATGTATGAGTACTTCATTCCTTTTTATGGCTGATGCTGATGCTGTGATCGGTTGAGATTTTTCTGGATGCTCTTGTAAATAGAATTGTTTTCTTGATTTCCTTTATGGATTACTTATTGCTGTGTGTAGAACTAAAACTGATTTTTCTTGTGTTGATCTTGTGTCCTGCAACTTTGCTGAATTCATTTATTGGATCTATTTCTGTGTGTGAATTCTTTGGGATTTTCCATATATAAGATCATGTCATCTGCAAACAGAGATACTGTTATTTCTTCCTTTCCAATATTCCTTTGCCTTTTGCTTTCTTTCCTTGCCTGTAATTGCTCTAGCTAGAATTTCAAGTACAATGTTGTATAGAAGTAATGAAAGTGGGCATCCTGTCTTTTTTTCTGGCTTGTTTTTTTTCCCCTTATTTTAGAGGGAAATCTGCCAGTCTTTCACAATGAATGTGATATTAGCTGTGGATTTTTCATAAATGCGTTTATCATGATGATGAAATTCCCTTTCATTCCGAGTTTGTTGAGTGTTTTCTATCATGAAAGGGTGATGGATTTTGTCAAATTCTTTCTTCTGCATCAATCGAGATGATCATGTGGTTTGTTTACCTTCATTCTATTAATATGATACACTGCATTGATAGATTTTTGTATGGTGAAACATTCTTGCATTCCTAAAATAAATCTCATTTGGTCATGTTGTATAATATGGTGCTGAATTTAGTTTGCTAGCATTTTACTGAGGATTTTTGCATCTACGTAGGCGATATTGGTCGTTAGTTTTCTTTCCTTTTGATGTTTTTATATGGCTTTGTTATTAGGATAATGCTGGTCTCATAGAATGTGTTATAAAGTTTTCCCTCTTGTTCTATTTTTTAGAAGAGTTTGAGAAGTATTGTTTTTCATTCTCCTTTAACTGTTTTGTAAACTTCACCAGTCTTGGGCTTTTCCTGTTAGGAAGTTTTCAAAATGATTCAATATATTTACTCGTTATAGGTCTCTTCAGATTCTCTACTTTTTCTTGAGTTACTTTTGGTAGTTTGTGTTTCTAAGAATTTGTCCATTTCATCAAGGTTATCTAATTTGTTGAAGTACAATTGTTCATTGTATTGTTTTGTAATCCTTTTAATTTCTATAAGGTTGGTAGTATTGTCCCCACTTTTGTTTCTGATTTTAGTAATTCGAGTCTCTTTTTTTTTCTTGGTCACTCTAGCTATAAGTTCATCAACTTTCTTCATCTTTTCAATGAACCAACTTTTGGTTTTCTTAATTGTTCTTTTTTCCTATTCTCTATTTTATCACCACTTTAATCTTTATCATTTCAGTTCTTTTGATAATTTGGCTTAAGCTTGCTCTTCTTTTTCAGTTTCTTAAAGTATAAAGTTAGGTTATTGATTTGGCATTTTTTCTTTTTTTAAATGTAGCCATTCAAAGCTATAAATTTTCCTCTGAGCACTGCTTTTGCTACATCCCTTAATTTTTAGTATGTTAAGTTTTTATTTCACTCTTCTCAAAGTGTTCTCTAATTTCATTTATAATTTCTTCTTTCACCCATTGGTAACAGAGTGTTGTTTGATTTCCACATATTCATGAATTTGTCAGTTTTCTTACTGTTGCTAATTTCTAGTTTCATTTCTTTGTGAAGATACTTTGAATAATAATATTTTAAATTTATTGATGCTTGTTTAGTTGCCAGACATATGGTCATCCCAGAGAATGTTCCATGTGCACTTGAGAAAAAATGTATTTTCTGTTGCTGTTGGAAAGATTGTTCTATATATGTTAGAATTAGTTGCTTTATAGTGATGTTCAAGTTCTCTATTTCCTTAGTGATCATCTGTTTAGCTGTTCTATTCATTATTGAAAATAGGGTATTGATGTCCCCAAGTATTATTATACATCTTTCTTTTTCTCCCTTCATTTCTTTTGTTTTTTGTTTTCTGTATTTGCTGGGGTCTGTTAGTTGCATATATGTTTATAACTATTATATCTAGTTGGTGACTCAACACTTTTATCAATATAAAATGTCCTTTTTTGTCTTTCATAACAATTTTTATCTTAAGTACTATTTTGCCTGATACTAGTTTAGCCACCGTAGCTCACTTTTGGTTACCTTTTGCATGGAATATCTTTTTCCATCCTCTCACTTTCAACACATGTGTGTTCTTAGATCTAAAGTGATTCCCTTATTGACAGCATATAGTCGGGTCATGTATTTTTAGTCACTCTGCTACTCTTTGCCTTTCTATCAGAGAGCTTCATCCATTCACATTTAAAGTAATTAAAAAAGAATTTACTTCCACCATTTTCTGTATGATATATACCATTATTTCCTCTGTTACTGCTTTCATTTGTGATTAACTGATTTTTCATAGAGTACTGTTTATTTTCTTATTTCTTTTCCTGTATATTATTTTAGTTTTTTTTTCTTAGTGGTTAACCTGGTAATTACAATTATCTTTTTTTATATAAAAATCAATTTAATTATACATAATTAGTTTTAATAGTATACAAAAATTTTGCTTCCATACATCTTTCTCTTCTATTGTTATTGTCACAATTTGCATCTTTATACATTTTCTGCTCATTAACATAGATTTATAATTATTGCTTTATGCATTTTCCTTTTAAATCAAATAGAAAACCAAAAGAGAAGTAACAAATCGATAACACAATTCTACCGGATTTTATATTTGCCTTTGTCACTGCCTTCGTTCCTTATTTTTTCATGTGCCTTCAAGGTACTGTCATGTGTCTTTTCATTTCATCCTGAATGACTCCTGTTAGCATATATTTTAGAGTTGGTTTGCTGGTGATGAACTTCCTCAATTTTTTGGTGTACCAAGGAATGTTTTAATTTTTCCATTTTAATAAACTAATCAATTAATTGATTAACTTATCTTTTTTATTGAAACCTATTGACTATACACATTTGTGAGGCATGGATTTAACTATCAGTATTTGTGTATAATATGCGATGATCAAATCAGGATAATTGGCATATTTGTCAAGGCTGGCAAGTTAGCTCAGTTGGTTAGAATGCAGCCTTATAACACCAGGGTCATAGGGTTGAATCCCCATACCAGGCAGCTGCAAAAATCAATTATGAATAAATAAAATGTCTCAATTTTTAAAGGATAGTTTTGCCAGATATAGAATTCTTGTTGGGCAGTTTTTTTTTTTCTTTCAGCACTTTAAATATGTCATCCCACTGCCTTCTGGCCTTCATGGTTTCTGAAGAGAAATTCATCATTAATCTTGATAAAGATCCTTTATATGCAATGAGATGATTGTTTCTTGGCAGCTTTCAAGATTGTCTTTCAACAGTTAGACTACAATGTGTCTTGGTGTGGTTCTCTTAGAGTAATTCCTGCTTGTAATTTATTGAGTTTCTTGGATGTGTAGATTTATATAATTCCTCAAAGTTGGGAAGCTTTTGGCCATTATTTCTTTAAATGTTCTTTCTGACCCTTTCTTTTTCTCCGCTCCTGGGAATTTTATTGTGCATCTGTTGGTGCACTTGATAGTGTCTCATAGGTCTCTTAGGCACAGTAATTTTTCTTTATTCCTTACTTTTCTGCTCCTCAGAATGGATAATCATTTATATTCACATTCTCTGATTCTTTCTCCTGTCTGCTCAATTCTGATGTTTAATTTCTTGATTGAATTTTCAATTTAAATTATTGTACCTTTTATCCCCCAAATTTCTATTTGTTTTGTTTTTCTTCATAATTCTATCCCTTTAATAATATCCTCTATTTGTTGAGACCTTGTTCTTCTGGTTTCCTTTAGTTCTTTGTCTATGGTTTCCTTTGGCTCTTTCAGCATATTTGAGGCAGTTGATTTAAATTCTTTGTCCAGCAAGTCCAATGCCTGAGCTCACTCAAGATCAATTTCTTTCTTTCTTTTTTCTTCCTGTAAAAGGGGTTTTAATTCCTTTGCATGCCTTTTAATTTTGAATATTATAATGTGGCAACTCTGTAAATCAGATTTCCCTCCCTTCCTGGGTTAGTTGTTGTTACTTGCGGGTTCCTTTTGTTTTCCTCTGACTTTTCTAAACTGTTTTTGTAAAGTCTGTTTTCTTTGTCTTTTGTGACCACTGAAATCAGTATTCTATTAATTAAGTGACCATCTAGTATTTTGACAGAGATTTCTTAAGTACCTGTAGGCATAGAAAGAAAGAACAGACACCCTCTGTCTTTGCAGATTGGCTCTATTTTGCACCCTTTCTCTATGCTTAGTGAGGTTGTTTGTAACTCTGCCTTAGTCTCAACTTTATGCTTGCACAGAGGAGCAGAGACTGAACGTCAGCCCAGGCACAAATGAAAGAAAAATGTCTTCGCAGGCTTTTTCTAAGTATTTTCACAGTCCTAGGCATGTGTGTGCTTTTTCCATTCCCTTTTATTTGTGGGTGCCTTAAAAATAAAGTCTTATTTTCCAACATATCTCCTTTCTTAACCTGTTCCTTCCCAGGTCACTCAGTCTTTATCTCATTTGTCTGGTCTGTTGTCTCTTGTAACAGTTTACTGCAGACAATGCTTTTGCCTTTAAATTCCTTTGCCAAACCTCACCCAGAACATAACCTGGACCCTGGAAATACTCTGAGTTAAGCAAAACAAAGGAAAGTTACTGTGCCAGTCCTTAGGGAGCTACCAAAGAAGTCTAAAAAAACAAGCACATTTCGTTGAGAAAATGGTTTGTATTGCTCTCTCTGGCACTAACAACTTGTACAAGGAATTCAGTCTTTTATCCTCTAATTAATTGCTGATCTGGGGTTTTGGGTATGGTAGCAGGTAACTTAAAATGCCACAGTGCTTCCTTACGGCAAAGCAGTAGTTTCTTCCTTCATCAATCATTCCCTTGTTTGTTTGAAACTTTTGACTGGAATTCTGAGTTTTATAAAAGTTGATTCTGACTATTTTTCTAGGTCATTTGTTGATGTTGTGGAGGGACAGAACATTGGAATTCCTTCTCACATAAATTATTTTTATGTTACCCATTTATTCCTTAATTTACCTTATTTTATTCACTTGCTTACTATGTGCCAAACATTTTGTGATATACTAGAAATAAATATTAATAAGTGACAGAAACTCTTGTTGTTCCTGCTTCTTCCATCTGCCAGCTGAATTCATGCTGCTATATTGATGATGGTCTCTGGTGTGCTATCATGTCTGACTCTGAGCTAGTGTCAAGATTGAAAGAACACTCCAAATAAGTTGGTTTTAATATTGGTGTTTTTAATGAAAGAGTTTATATCTAAGTTGTGCTTCATGGTGCTAACGTTTTCACATTTGAACATCATCCCAGGTCTAACGTTACTGTAATGACATTGTTATCCAGGATCTAGCAACTGAATCTGAAAAAAGGCCAACTCTTTTATGTGCTGCTGGCTGAATTGTTACATGACATGTTGTATTTTAGTCTATTGGAGCTGTTAGTGAGAATTGTCTTAGATTACTGGGCTCTGGTCCTATGCAAGGTATGACTACCTTAGAGAATAAATAAGCAATCAAGAACCTTGTTTTCTTGGAGAAGTAAGAAAAAGAAAGGAGAAGTCTGGCTGTTGAGATATTTTGGAAAAATGACCAGCATCCTTTCTTTGGACATTTTCTTCAAGAAAGCACTAATGAATATGTCAATATATAAATTGATCAACTGGTGTTTCCTAATCTAAAAAAACATTGTTGATAATGAGGCAGCACTTATCAAACCACACTACTTTTAAGGTGAACATTATTGCCAATTAGCAAGAGGTCTTGTACAACTGATTATTCTTTAATTTTGAGGTCCTATTACATTTGTGATATTCTTGTTTTGGTTGGCTGCATCCTCAACCTTCAGGAGGATATAATGTGTCCTTAGATGTCTATTAGAGGCAGAGCAATTCTCATTTTTAATCTTTCTATTTTAGCTGGTGCTATTTCAATCTACATAAATTTTTTGTGCATGCTTGTATAATGAAATTTTCTTAGATAAGTCATCGAAATTAATATTTGTAATGCTTGGTATTTGCTGAGCTTTATGAATCTATAAATTTGCAGCTTTCACCAAATTTAATGAATTTTCATCCCTTATTTTTTCACATAGGTTTTGGCCCCATTCTCCCTATTTTAGCCTCTGGGTCTCAAGTCTCATGTAAATTAGAGCATTTTGATACTGTTTCATATATTCCTGAGAGTGTATTCTTTTCCTTCTCAAAATACTTTTTCTCTCTGATCTTGATTTTGGATGATTTCTATATATCTATCTTTAACTGCACTGGCTATTTATTCTATCATCTATATTGTACTGTTAAACCCATCTAGGGAATCTTAAAATTTTATTTCACATGTTATTTTTCAGCTCTCAAATTTCCATTTGATTATTTAAGTTGTTTTTATTCATCTTCTGAAATTTCCCATTTTCAGTCATTATAAGCATATTTTTCTTTATGTTGTTGACATAAATATAATAGCAGCAATAAAATACTTCTCTTTAAATTTCAACATCTGGATGTTCACAGGATAAGTCTCTGAAAGGTGTGTGTGTGTGTGTGTGTGTATGTATGTGTGTGTGTGTGTAAATAGTTCACTTTTTCTTGTTTCTTCTTTTAATGAAGATTTTTAGATTGTAACCTAAATATTATTAATGACACATTGTTGAGATGCTAGATTCAGTTATATTGTCCCAAAGAGTGTTGGTGTTCTTGTTTTCTGAGGTCATCAGCTTGGTTAGCTTCAAACTGCAATATCTGTCTCTTGAGCTATAGTTCAAATGCTATTTCAGTTCATTTATCATTTCATAGGCTGCTTGGAGGATGCCTCAGGCAAGCATGGTTTAGAGATCAGCTACAGATTTAGGCATAGTTTATGGTTTTCCAGAGAAGAATTTGTGGTTTCCTCTTTCTACTTCTCTGCTTTCCTAGATGCTCCCTCACCTTCTAGTTCTGGGATTTCTTCAAACCCTTTCCTCATGCTCTTTAGGCCACAACAACTAAAGATTTTTTTTCAGTTGGAGCTTTAGCCACCTCTCATGTCAGAAATTGCATCTTCTTCTTAGTCTGTAAGTCACGAAAATTGGAAGCTCAACCAGTGTCGTTCCTTTCTTCCAAGTGTTGAGATGCTCCAGAACATCTTTTTGGGGTTTCTTTCCATTACCTGATCAGGTAGGTTTTCCTTGTTTTTTGGGATTTTTTTAGAGTTGATACCTTTTATCTGCTGAAAGATTAGTCTAATAGAAGCTTACTTGGCCATACCAGAAGTCAAACTACCAATCTTTAGAATTCAATCAGTGCTATAAAGACATCACCAGAAATTCTTCTAATTAGAAGTGTTTACTAATGTTCATTATTGTTCATCATATTCTTGTAATTTCCTCAGATTGTGTCCTCCATGAAAGTTGATTATGTTGAGGGTTTGGTATTTTACTTGACATGTTTCAGTCTCAGAAATTAATTTCCCAATTGTGTTTTAAATGCACAAGTATCTCCTGATTGCCATTATGTGAATTCTGTTGCCATAACTACTAGAACATAAGCTTCATTGGGTCAGTAATTACTGCCTGTTTTATTTTTCTACTACTCTATCCATAGTTCTTAGAACAATAGCCAAATTTATGTGATCCAGGTGCATTCCAGACAATGAATATGTAAAAAGTTTGGAGGGAGTTGCATAGCAGAGATGCGATAGGACACTTTCCATGGGGGAGATCAATTCATAGTTGGGTGAGATGAAATCTTATTTTCAAAGGCAAAAATTGTGTATAGTGTTTCAGTACATATTCTCATATCTTTACTCATCCATTTATTCATTCAAAGGTTACATGATTTTTAACACCTCCAAAAATCATATCCCAAAATTGGCAAATATTGAAGAAAAAACATTCTAATCTTTCAGTTCTTTTTTTCAAAGAAAATATAAAAGGGTTTTATTCCTATGAGATAATGAAGATAATTTTTTGCCTTGGAGAAAAGAATAATAGTCCAGTATTCTGATAATATAATTAAGAGACATGGGAATACAGAGACAATTGTGAAGTAGTCCCAAAGCTAGAACTTAGAAAAAAGAAATTATAATTGATGTCTTTAAGTTAACATATATGAAAAGATGAATAACCATAAAAAGCTTAAAGGTTCCCAAATATATTTTATAAAATGATATGGTGTCAATAGCAAAACCTGCAAAGCACTAAAAAAGGCAGATTATAGATAAATAGCATTCACTGATATAAATTCAAAGTCCCAAACAAAATATTAACAAGTAGAGCAGTGGAATATCAACAGAATGATACATTATGAAAAAATAAGAGTTATTACAAGAATGCAAAAGCAATTCAATATCATGAAATCTACCAATATGCCTTATATTAACACTTTTGAAGAAATGTTATGATTTTAAAGTAAATATTGAAGAATAATTTCATCAAATGATTCCTAATTAAAATTTAATTATATAGGGATAAAGGGAGCCCCCTTAAATTTGATAAAGATAATTTACTAAAAAACCAAACTCAAATATTATAAACAGCAATGTAGCAAATTCACTTCAATGACCTTAAATTCAGGAATTGGACAGGGTGCCAGTGTATCCTATTACTCGTTATTGTTTTATTAATTTTCAGTAAGATAAAAATATGAACTAACTTGTATACCTCTGGAAAACAAGGGATAATATTGTCTCTCGTTTGTTGGTGGTATGACTGTAGGCTTAGCAAATCTGAGAATCTTCTAAAAATAGTTTTGGATTTACTAAGAGAATATTATAGGTTGACTGGATACAAGACAAATATAAAGCAATCTAGAGGTTTAACTAGTCTAAGAACAAGTGCTAGAAAAAAGAAAAATAGTTCAGTTGCAACAGTGACAGAATTCATTAAAAAAACTTATTAAAACTTTAAATTATAAAACTAACAAGATAAGCACAAGACCTATATTTAAAAACAGCCATGAAATCTTATGAAAAGATATACATCTATATTTAAACAAATAGGAATTTATACTATTTTCTTGGATGGGAAAACACAAGTTCCAACTGTATTTACTTGTGATTCCATATGTTTAAGAAAAAAATAACATCAATCATACACAGATTCTTTGAGTAAATAAAGGGATTATTTCCCAACATACTTCATGAGGCCAGCACAACCTTGAAAACAGAACTTGAACATGTATCATGTTAAGCAAATAAAGGAGAACATTTTGTGAATAAGCCAATATATGTACAAAATTTTTAGATAATTCAACATGATTCATGATAAAATACATTTCAGCAAACTAGGATTAGATGCTCCTTAATCTTCTAAAGAATATCTACCAAATTTTCAGCATATATTATATTTAATAGTTAAATGTTCAAAGCTTTCCCTTGAGTTTGGAGACAAGAATGCCCACTATCAAAACATCCATTCTGCATTGTACTATAGTTACTTATTAGTGTGCTACAGCAAGTAAAAGGAGTAAAATTCTTTAGGACTTAAAAGGAAAAATATAAAAAGATGATTATGGACATTGAAAATTGAGAGAATTTTAAAGATAAATCTTGAGTCTTAATAAGTGAGTTTAGAAAAGCTGTTGTATAAAAAGTCAATATGTAAAAAAATCACTCAATTTTATTTTCATAAAACAACAACATACAATGATAAAATTACACTTTTTACAAAATTACTAATTAAAATTCTTCTAGTTCTGGCAAAGAAAGAGTGAGCACATTCCACCCTATCTCTCTTACAGATCAGAACTAAGACAGATACACAAAGCAAATAACACAGAAATATAAAAAAATAAAAAATAACGAGCTAATTAGGCAAGAAAATAAAAATCAAAGGATGACTGATACATAAGTGATTTTCGTGTTCCCTCCTCCTATTATCTCCTGGCTTAGACTTCAGTGCTTCCAAAATTCTTAGAACTGTGCAGTGGGTGTGAAGAGAGAAACCACCAAGAAAAATGCTCTCTACCCAGAGGACAGGTGTAAGGCAGAGATGTTATTTCCATGCTTCTGTTTTTCTCTCCTGGCATGAACTGAGGTAAGCATCAATCACTAAGCTACCCAACTATAATGGTAACACCAGGAAGAGCTGTGAGGGCAATTAAAATTTCGAGAAGAAAAAATCCTTAATTTTGATCAGGTGAGTCTAGAGGGAATCCCTAATAATTTTTCTCTTTCTTTCTTTCTTTCTTTCTTTCTTTCTTTCTTTCTTTCTTTCTTTCTTTCTAGCATTTTGCTCCTGAGAGGCAGACCCCATTGCAAGAAGTATACAACACCAGGAATCAAAAAACCTGACTTTCTCACTAGAGTACCAGGAAATGGGGCCTCTGGGAACTGCAAACTGCGGGGAAAAATCAAGGGTATGAAGAGGCTTGAGAAATATATCATCTAAATCCTGGGCTCATCCATGAGCTGCACGTATGTAGAACTGACCCAAAACAGTAGAGCAAAGGCTTGGGAATTGAACTTTAATGTAGACCACTGTCTAGGTCATAGACTGGCTCCTGGATGACACACATGAGGCAGGTCCAAGAAGCATTACAAATGGTTTGAAAAGCAAACTGACATTGGAAACAAAGTTCATAGAAGGAGAGTTGGGACTTGAGATCTAAATCTAAACAGGTTGATTGCCTATTATAAGAAAACAAAATCATTATTTTCAAGAGAATGGTAAAAAGACCCAGGTCAAGAGTGATATCAGCTAAAATGGTGTCATAGTTAATTCTGGGAGCTGTATATTTCCAGAAACACCAAAAAACAGACAAAAATTTGTCAGAATTAACTTTACTGGATCTCTGAAAGGTGACCAAAAGTTTATAGCACCCAAACAAACCCTAAATCAGGAGAAAGCTAAATGAAGCACTGTAGAAGGTCTTTGCACCATTTTAACATATGCTAACCTCACTTCCTTCCCTGGTGTGGTGGCAGTCTTGAGATGGCAGCCCACATTCCCAGTGTGGATACCTCATTCTAGGGAGAGCATAGTGGATATTTTCCCCAGGGATTGGTGCATGTCTATTCTGATCTGACTGTGGTTTCCCTGAAGGACTCCTGCAGGGACTTACCTTTGTTTCACTTAACTCAGAATTCCATTGGGGTAGAGTGGCTACATGGAGGATGTCCTACCAAAATATTGAAATACAAATAAGCAAGCCACTGCCAGCTGGGGCAGAAAATAATATTTGGGGCAAACAATAGACATACTGAAAGCCTGGTAGAAAAATCCAGGGAATGATATTTTTGGGGTGTAGGGCTTTGAAAAGTTCCCACATATTCTAGGGAGTCTTGAAAGCCATGTGCATGTTCAGAATAGGGTGCATACTCAAAAGGACTGAAAAGATTCTAAGCTTCACCTGTGGTTATATTTACATTCAGTGTAAGCAAGACGTGTAGGCTAGGACAGAATTATAAAAGCCTGACTAAGTGTAATGAGTAACTCAACATAGAGCAAACCTGAAAAGACCTAGTGCTATGGTCTGAATGTTTTTCTCCCCAAAATTCATATGTTGAAACATAATCACCAATGTGATGGTGTTAGGAGGTTGGGTATTTGACAGATGATTACATAATGAGGGTGGAGCCCTTGTGAATGGGATTAATGCCCTTATAAAAGAGGCCCAAGAAAAAAACCCATGGCCCAATCACCAAATGAAGACAGTGAATAGTCACCAGTTATGAACAAGGAAATAGGCCATCACCAGACAACAAATCTGCTGATGACTTGATCAATGCAAAGATCAGCTGCTTTTATATAACTAACAATGAACAATATGAAAGGAAATTGAGAAAAGAATTTCAATTACAATAGCATCAAAAGGAAGAAAATGCTAAGGAATACACTTAATCAAGGAGGTGAAATACTTGTACCCTTAAGAAACAAAATACCACAGAAAAAAATTTAAATACATGAATAAATGGAAATATATCTTGTGTTCATAGTTTGGAAGACTTAATATTGTTAAGATGTCAACACTACCCAAAGTAATCAACAAATGCAATTCAATTCCTATTAAAATTTCCATGACTTTTTTGCAGAAATAGAAGTTTAACCTAAATTTGATATGCAATTTCAAGAGACCTCTAATAACCAAAACAATTTTGAAAAGATAAAAGTTGGAGGACTCACATTTTCTGATTTCAAAACATATTACAAAGCTACATTAATCAGAACACTGTGGTACTGGCATAAAAACATGCAAATAAACCAATGGAAAAGAATAGAGAGCCCAGAAATGTATACAGTCAAATGATCTTCAACAAGGTCGCCAATACAACTCAATGGGGAAAAGACAGTCTGTCAACAAATGATGATGGGAAAACTGAATAGTCACATGCAAAATAATGAAGCTGGATCCTTACCTTACACCGTATACAAAAATTAACTGAAAATAATTTAAAGAACTAAATTTAATATCTAAAACTATAAAATTCCTTGAAAAAAACATAGGGGAAAATCTTTATGACATTTGATTTGGAAATAATTTCTTGGATGTGACACCAAAAGCACAGTAAAGAAAAGCAAAAATAGACAGATGGGACCATGTTAAACTTAAAAATTGTGTGCATCAAAGAATACAATCAACAGAGCAAAAAGGCAACCCGCAGAATTGAAGAAAACATTTGCAAGTCATATGTCTAAGTGGTTAATATCCAGAATATACTCATATAAAGAACTACAAATCAGATAAGGAAAATGTGGTATATCTACACAATGGACTACTATTCTGCTGTACAAAAAAATAAAATACTACCATTTGCAGCAACATGGATGGACTTAGAGAAAATTATATTAAGTGAAATAAGCCAGGCACAGAAAGGAATATCACATGTGGGAGCTAATAAAAATAAATAAACCAATATACAAACAAATAAATAGAGGAAAGAAGACACAACAATCATAACAATTCCTTGAACTTAAGACAAGTGAACACATATGATGTTGATGGGGGAGGGGGGAGAGGGAGGAGAAAAAGGGAGAATTGGTAAAGGGACACAAAAATCAACTATATTGTATGTTGATAATTTTTTTAAAAAGTCACTCAGAAGTGGTGGTCTGTCAAAAACATTTTTAAATCACTACACTTCAGTCATAATTTTTCACAATAAAATTTCAAGAAACAAACAAAATAACTACAAATCAACAAAAAAGGATCAAATAATCTGATTCAAAAATAGGCAAAGGACTTGAATAAATATTTCTCCAAAGGTGATATACAAATGGACAACAAGCTCTGATGATCACTAAATATCAGAGAAATGCAAATCAAAATCACAATGAGATATCACCTCACACCATTAGAATGGTTATTATACATTTGGAGAAATTGAAACACTTAGGTGCTATTGTTGAATTATGAAATCATGCAATTTCTGTAGAAAACAGTATGGAGGATCCTCAAAAAATTAAAAGTAGAATTACCACATGATCCAGTAATCCCTCTTCTGGGTATATATCCAAAATAATTAAAAGCAGAGTTTTCAAAGAGATATTTGTTCACCTGTGTTCATCGCTGCACTATTCACAGTAGCCAAGGGGTAGAAAGAATCCAAATATCCATAAACTGATGAACAAAATAGGGTATATACATACAATGGAATATTATTCAGCCTTATAAGAAGTATGCTGTCAAATGCTACAAGGTAGGTGAATCTTGGGAACATTATGCTAAGTGAAATAAGCCACTCAAAAATGATAAATACTGTATGATTCAATTTATATGAGTAATCTAAAGTAGTTAAATTCATAAAAATAGAAAGCAGAGTGGTGGTTACCAGGTGCTGGGGGAGAGGGGGAAAGGAAAATTGTTTTATAGGTATAGAGTTTCAGATTTGCAAGATGAAAAAGTTCTGGAGTCCATCAACTAATGGATAAACAGAATGTGCTATATCCATATAATGGAACATTATTCGGTCATAAAAAACAGTGAATTACTAATACCTGGTACAATGTGGATGAAATTCAAATTCATTATGCTGAGCGAAAGAAGACAGATACAAAAGATCACATATTGTATAACTCCATTTACATAGAATATCCAAAATAAGTAAATCTTTAGAGACTGACAGGAGAGTAGTGTTTTCCAGGGGCTGGGGAATGGGGCAATATAGAGTAACTGCTTAATAGTTATGGGATTTTGGTGGGGGAGGGGGTAGTGACAAAAATATATTGGAACTAGGAAGAGATGATGTTTGACTAGCACTGTGAATGTGCTAAATACCTTTAAATTATACACTTTTAAATTGTTACTGGTTAATTTTATGTTATGTGAATTTTATCTCAATTTAAACAAAAATATGGGACCTTAAAACATAATATTCAAAGTGTCAATGACACAAAATATTTTGCTCAAATGTACACAGAGCCAGAAAAATCACCAAAATTCTAAAAAAAGATGAGAATCAAAGACACAAACCCTAAAATGACCCCAAAGTTGAAATTTATAAAGACTTCAAAGCAGCTACCAAAACAATCCTCAGTGAAGGAAAGTGGTCAATGAAGGAAGGATGGGACATCTTGAATAAATAGAATGATAGGAGTACTCAAATAATAAGTACAGTTTATAAAAAGAACCAACTGAAAAGTTCAGTGCTGAAAAAAATACAATATTTGAAAGAGAAAAAATCATTGGATGGTCTTGATAAAACAATGGAGGTGACAGATGAAAAGTCATGAAGAGTAAAGTTAGATCAATATAAATTATCTAATCTGAACAAGAGTGAGGAAAATGGGAATTAAATAAACATAGTAGAAACCTGTGAGACAATATGTACAACATTTGTGTCATGGGAATCCTATAAGGAGAGGAAAAAGATTGGTAAAGAAAAACTATTTGAAGAAATAATGGTCCCAAACATGGCTACATTTGGTGAAAAAATATTTGCAGATTCAAGCAGTTTTGCATAACCCAAATGGTTATACTTAAAGGAAATCATATTAGGTACATCATAATCAAACTGGTGCAAACAGAAACTAAAGAAAAAATTCTTGAAAGCCATTTGAGAAAAATGACCTTTTATATACAGGGGAACTATGATTGGAATAACTTCATTTTTTTTTTTTTATTGGAAACCATGGAGGCCAGAAGGCAATGTAACCACAATTTTAAAATGCTGAAAGAAAAAACCCATCAAGCCAGAATTCTCTATTCAGTGGAAATATCTTTCTCAAATGAATATGAAATAAAGAGGTTCTCAAATGAAGGAAAACTCACTGCCAGGAGACTTGCTCTAAAAAATACTGAAGGATGCTGTTCAGGCAGAAGGAAATTATACTAGAGGAAAACTTGGAAACTTCAGGAATGTAGGAAGAACTGAAATGGTAAATATATGGGAAATATAATACACCATTTTTCTTATCTTGTCTTTAAAATACATATGGCTGCCAAAAAACGACAAACTATAACATTGTCTAAGGTTCTCAGTGTATATAAATGTAATCTATATTACAACTAAGACAAAAAAGGAAAGGATAAAGATACATATATGGTTGTAAGTTTTTTATATTTCACTTGAAGTGATAAAATATTAACTATAAGAAGCTTTTGAAACATTAAGGATGTATATTTTTAAAAACATACAAAGAAATATGGTCAAAATTTAGTTACTCAAAGAAAACCCATAAAAATTCAGAAATATGAAACAAAGGAATGAAAAAGAAGGGAAAAAGGGGATAAAAACAAAGGAATAAAAATGAGAATAAAAAAGAGAAGCAATGATAAAGAGAAGGCATAAACAAATTTAAAATATGGTAGACATAAGTCTAAACAAATTAATAATAACATTAAAAGCAAATGGTGTAAACACACCAATTTAATGAAAAAGCCATGTTGTATAAAGATCAGAATAAAAATAAACAAGATACAATTATATACTTTATACAAGAAACTCTACAAATTTAAATATAATAATATAGATAAGTTTATAGTAAAAGGGCAAAAAAAAGGGATATCATGCAAATGCTAATGAAAAGAATGCTGAAATTGCTATATTAATAACAGACAAAGTAAATTTCAGATCAAAGAATATTACCAGAGACAACAGAGACCATTTTATAAAAACAAAGGTATCAATTCATCAAGAGAATATAAAAATTCTAAACATTTATGTACCTAATAACAGGACTTCAAAATTCATATAGCAAAAAATGATAGAATAGAAATAAAAAAAAGTACAATCACAGTGATACTTCATGACTTCAACACCCCTTTCTCAGTAATTGACAAAACAAGTAAACAGAAAATTGCCAAGTATATAAAAGAACTGAACAACACTACTATGAATTTGATCTAATTTACTAATTGGAGTATTTATAAAATACTCCACCCAATAACAGGAGAATACACATTCTTTTCAAGTTCTCATGGAAAATTGACCAGGAAAAGCCATATTCTGGGCCATACAATAAACATTATGAAATTAAAATGATTGCAATCATACAGTGTGTGTTCTCTGACTATAACAGAATTAACCTAAAAACCAATAACAAATGATACTTTGAAAATGTCCATATATTTGGAAATTAAACAACATACTTTTAAATAATCCACATTTCAAAAAGGAAGAGGCAAGTAAAGTTAGAAAACAGTTTGAACTAAATGAAAATAAAAATAAAGCATATCAAAATTTGTGTGATGGTGCTAAAGCAAAACAGTACTCAAAGGGAAATTTCTAACATTCATGGTTTATTTTAGAAAAGAAAGTCTCAGATCCGTGATCTAAGCTTCCAAATTAAAATGCTAGACAAAGAAGGGAAAATTAAATTTAAGTACCAAAAGAAAGGAAATAATAAATACAAAAGCAGAAATCAATGAAATTGAGAAATACAATAATAGAGAAAACTCAAAATGAAATGCTGTATTTAAAAAAAAAAAACAGTTCAATAAAGTTGATAAATCTCTAAACAAATTGACAAATAAAGACAGAGAACACAAATTGTCAATATCAGTGATCAAAGGGTAATATCTCTATAGACCCCACAGACAAAAGGGAATATTATAAACAACAGTATGCCTATACATTTGCATGGAATTTTGAGGTCCTTAGATATGAAGCCACAAATTTTTTGAACCATGCACCGAGCCCAGAATTCCAGTGGAGAGTCTATGCTGCTAAGTACTCTGAATCCCCAACCCCGAGTCAGCCTTTTCCTCAGCCTAGGACTGGACCACTTGCCACCCACTGAAGAGTGCCAAAGTCAGGGTAGTTGACTGGAAACTTTACCCAGATTTGAATGCATAGCAAATAAACACTTTTTAGAACCCCAAAGTCTTTGGAGATGGCCTGGTTAACATGGCCCCTATCTTAAAGTCTGTGGAAAACTTGATAGCATCTCCAAGCTATTACTCAAGGACAGCATTGGTTGCCTGCCAGCAGCATTTCCTATAGATCATTTGTTCTGATATACAGATACAGAGTGAAATTTCAGCAGTCTACTTTGAAAATTGAAAAATTCAGTATATAGACTCTAGAAGTAGAAGAGCCCATAGAATTGGCTGGATATTGCTTTACTATTTTATTCCTGCCCCCATGTTTTTGAGAGCTAGACCCTGCTCCTGATATTTCCTATTACCTTGCCTTTGACAGAATTACCTGGATATGACTGAATACCACGTCTGACATAAATTATATCTTCTAAGTATTTGGGGGGACATGCCACTAACTTTCTCCCATGGAATCATACCTACCCTCTTTTGACTTGATTTTTGCCTGAAATTAGGCTGTTTCCACCCAATTAGAATCATTAGATCTTCTCTGAAATACTGCTCCGAAACATCTTGCTTTTGACATTAGACTCATTTTCTTATTTACCATTTTACCTTAACACTTACACCTGAAATTCTGGACTGCTTTTTAGGCTATAACCTTTGCTGCTTTCCACAAGTAGGAATTGGATTCTCTCTCCTTCTAGGTACTCTTCCTCTGGCCACCCTAAATAGATAAGCCCAACTATGAAATCTCCCTATATTATTGTTGTGCTGGCAGTAGGAGGCACAACTCTGGAGGCATTACCTGTATGGCCAGTGAAGTTGCTGGAGATGATGCTATCCCTTTGGCTGGTGAGTATGGTTCAGAGGAGACCTAACAGACCCTGAGCTTACAAATCCACTCACATACACACTGCCTCTTATAAGCCCAGGTCATAGCAGTCAGTGCTCTCCCCTCTACAAAATACATTTATCAGTGCCTCTCTAGTGATTCAGCTCAATCTCTTAGTTTTCTTGACACGCAGATTTCATGGTTCTTCAGTGAAGCAGAGTCATGTTTCTGGTATCTGTCACGACGAAGTGGGCTGGGAGATGGGACATCCTACATATGCAACCAGCTAGCCCCCTCTTACTATGAAATAGGGATTTCCTGGCAGCACTATGCAGGATGTTCAACCTCCCCGCCCATGTAAATGTTCATTGCTGCACAATGACGTCCCATTTCTGCTCACTGTTGATTGATGCTTCTCTGTGTGAATGATGTCATAAAGGCTTTTTCCGACCTGGTCTTCTGTTCCTGATGAACAGGCTGTGATCACTAATATCCTAAGTGATATAGAAGCCTGGTAACTTATAACATACCTCTTACTCAAATTTAAAACTCATATCTCAAAAACATCCTTTTCCCACCAACTTAAATAAAAGGAGAAAATCTTCCTGACACAGGTACAAAGATATTTCATGGGTCACAAACTCTCTAGCTATACTTCCAATTTGGTCAGCCCTGACTGCTTGCCTCCCTAAATAATTTAAACAGAGGCTTCTTATGCAACAGTAGAGACAATTCTATTGTTGGAAGACACTAGATTGGCTGCACACAAGTTATTTTCATTTATTGAAACATAACTGATTGTACATTTCTGTGGGGTACACCGTTGAATGTCAGTACCTGTGTGCAATATGTGATCAAATCAGGATAATTAGCATATTCAACATTATACAATGTAATCATGTTTTGGACTGCACACACTTTTTTTGCCAAAGCTATCCAAGTTGAAATGAACTACCCTATATTTATCACAAGTTAGTTGTCAAAAACACAGGCCTAGAGCCATCATCCTGAGACCTGAGGCTGTGTAGCTATGCAATGTGACCCCCACATTCTGAAATATATAAACATAGTTAGGGACAGATTTTATCCGCCCTGTTCTTTCAGCTGAGCAAATTCTGCATTATGTACTTGCTCTTCTCAAGTCTCTTTTCCCTGAGAACTTTTCTACCTGTAAAAATTCACTAACTGACACCTGAGAGGTTCAATATAATTTGTAATACCTTTTGAAAAGCCCTATGGATTTTCTCCTATGAGATAGTCTCACAACCCATCTTCCCTGGAGCTTTCCAGATGATTTCCAATTGAGCTAACTCCTTTCAAGCTGACCTCAGCCTTTCCTTATGGGCAAATGGTGAAGATTTCCATTTCTCTGCTGATATTTTCTTTAAAGTTGGTTGGAAGATTCAACAGTTTTATGGGTCTTGTGGAATAAGGACAAAGAAGAAATTATGAATTCTTGTCTAACCAAGTATATGAAGGTACTTCAAAAAGTTAATGGAAAAATAAAAGATATTACGAATCTTTTCATGAACTTTTTGAAGTACCCTCATACAGAAATGAGGACTTTTGCTATATTTGTACTATGTATCTCTACCCTCTCAGGACTGGGAAAAAAGAAATGATGAAGGCAAGGGAATAAGATATAATTGTTGCTTTAACCTTATGCCTCTACATTTTCTGGTTTTAGTTTTGGCTTCTCCTTATTACACTAAGCATACTCTTAATCTGGTATTTTATTCACAAAAGAAAAAAACCCTTTTTAACCATGTCACTCACCTAAAGTGATTTCTAAGTCAATAGAAGAAATACATTTTTAAAAAGTGTATCTAGTCTTCATAATTTATCTAGTTTTGATGACAGTAGAAGGATTAAAATTTGCTAACTTTCCTAGGTTCATTAAAGGTAAGTAACATGGCCACTCCATGATTGTAATGTTTGCTAAAGACTAAAGTAAACTGCAAAATGTTCTCTTGAATAAAGCTTTTAATAGTGATTCATTTAATCTGTAGTAACTTATGAGGATTCATAAATTCTAAAATGCAGATTTTGTTAAAGATTAGTATTCTAAATAATGCATGGCTTATTCCTGACCAAGTAACTTATCATTAGGAATTTAAACCCATGTTTCTAACTTTGGTTGTGACTGATTAATTTGCCATGGAATTTGGTGGGACACATCATTTTGTAAAGTACATTTTAAGCTAATGATACAGGGCATAACCCATAAAATCAATTTCCTTTTATCTTAAATTTATATATTAATATTTACCAAACAATCATCCAACTCTGAATTAATACCTATGGATAGTAGCTTCAACAATACACTGTCGGGTAACAGGCAAATTCCTTAAAGCATCACTCAGCAATCATAATTTTAGACTGCTCAAAATAGCATTGGTTCAGAGAGACACCATCTCCAGCCTTAGTCAGATCACCCTACTAACTGCTGTTTGTGATCTTGTAACCTGTACTCACACCTGTTTTCTCTAGCTAATGATCCTCTTGTTTACTTGCAATAATCACTCAAGGTTTGGAAATATATCTCCAGGTGAATCCCAAGTATTTGACTTTGAGTGTCCCCCATGATCTCCTTTCTTTCACATCATGTGTTGAAACCAGTATGGATCCATTACTTTTCATATGCCCAATTTGCAAACATACCCACATCCTAAATTTTACCAATGTGTTCTGCTTTTTATTTATTCTGTATTCAAATAGTTCACTCTTCAGAATAAGGAGAATAGATTAAAAGTGACTATGCAATTATAACTGACAAAACAGAAACTTGTCCTAAAGCTTGTAAAGACCACCAAGCAATATTAATATACAACTTCATAGCTAAAAACCATATATAAAATTTTATATATAACATATAAAATTGTGGTTTGAAATTAAATTTTTGCCACTTTTTAAAGATCTCCTTAAAACTTTCTCAAATTTACTTGAGAAAAGGACAATGTGTTTCAGGAGCCTAGTATTAAAGCAACTACTATATTTATAACATAACTAACCTTTTCAGAGTAATAAATTACTCAAATTGCTAGCATGATTAGAAAAATATTAAAATGGGTTTTAAGAGAACTAGAGTATTTTTATTAATTTATGAATTTATTCTTTTTGTCTCAAAATAAGTTTGAGGTATTTTATCCATGTAACAATAATTGATGTATTTAATAAATATTCAGTTCCTCATGTAAACTAGGCAGAAGGAGATGATTCAGAAGGCAAACATTATACATGTTCTCACAGTTTTAGTGAGGAGTATTAAATGACCCCAACTAATTAAATAAATAAATTGGGTAAAAGGAAAGCATAAATGTAAAAGAAGGGCATTTTTTTAAAAAACAGCATCTATTAAGAGAGAGAGAGAGAAAAAAAAAAGCCAAAGGAAAAACAAACAATAAAAGCAAGCAAACAAGACCATTGAAATTTTGGAACTGCATCTTAGAGCAGAGAATGGCAAACATTTTCTGTAAAGAGCCAAATAGTATATATTTTAGTCTTTATGGGCCATATGGTCTCTGTTACAACTACTTAACTCTGCTACTGTAGGGTGAAAGCAGCCATATACAATCTTTAAAAGAATGGCTGTGGTTGTATTTCAACAAAACAGTCAGGATTTGGCCCATGGGCCATAGTTAGCTAACCCCTGACCTAGAGAGCTAGAAAAGATGAAGCTGAGATGTGTTTGAAGGGTTGATTGATAGAGATGATTCAGTCTTATGTTCAGTGCTGTTGCTGAAAGTTATCAAGGGTAGAGCAAATGCTATTTATGTTAGAGTAAGGCTGGGAATTGAAAAAATAATCCAGGCACACAAAAAAGTTTCTGCTTTAGCTGCATAAAGTAAGCATATTAGTAAAGATAGCCATTAGCTTTCTTGAAAGACAGTACTATTCAAAACAGAAAAGGATTTAAAAAGCAATTTACACAAGCCACTGAAAAAATTTCACAAGGAACTTGCACATTTGAAGTTCGATTTCATTAGGTACTGAGATTCTCTGTTTTCAATAGGAGTCAAGGGTCTCAAATTCAAATAAACACAACAAACTCATATGCATTTGTCCTTCACTTTACACAGTTTCACTTTTCAGAAAGCTCTCGATTGGGTTGAGGAAGTTCTATTCCTAGTTTGTTTTATCATGACACGGTGTTAGATTTTATCAAATGCTTTTTCTATGTGTTCATTAATCAGGTAGTTTTTGTCATTTACTCTATTAATATATTCTATTATATTGATTGATTTTCATATGTTGAACCAACCTTGCATTTCTGGGATAACATCATTGTCATGGTGTTTAATCCTTTCTATATAACTAAACTGGATTCAGTTTACTAGTATTTCGTTGAGGATTTTTGTGTCTATGTTTGTAAAGAATATTGGTCTGCTTGTGATGTCTTTGTCTGGTTGATGTCAGGATAATAAAACAAATAGGGACGTATTCTCTTCTCTTTAATTTTTTGGGATTTTTTTTAGTATTTTCTGTTTTTAGTTTTTGAAAGATTGGTGTTTATTCTTTTAGGGAACCACCAGGCAAGTCAAATGAGGACAATTCTCAAAAACGAGGCTCTGAAGGAGCTGCAGCCCCATTCTGCTCCATCCAGTTGCTGCTGGTTTTCACCATGATTGCAAGCAGTTGGTTTTCAAGGCTACTGTGGAGCCTGAGAGTGGGAATGGAAATAGGACAAGTTAAAAAGCCACAGAGATTACTGTTTTTACCAAGATCCACCCATTTTTCTTAAATAAACACTCTCTGGATCACTGCAAGCGTTTAGTTGTTTTCCAGAGTCCTGAAAAAGTTAATTTTGACCATTTTTGTAAATTTTCTCATTGCTTTTATGGAAGAGAGAATTTTGAAATTCCTTAGTCTGCTGTTTTTGCTGATGTCTTCATGTGTTATAAATACATCTTAAAAATTCTATAATCTTAAAGAGTTTGGAAATTGCATTTGTAGAAAATTCTGCACACTAAAACCATATTACTAATATAGAGAATGAAAATGGTGATTTTGAAAAGAAGTGTGAATAAGAATATGGAAATATATTCCTATTTATTTCCCAGTATGTAGGAGATACATTATATACTGTTCTTCTAAAAAAACCCCACAGATATATTTTATAATATAGTATTTTAACTTAATAATTATTTCAAATATTTTACACTGGTCTTTTCTTTATCTTTTAATTTTGCTTATGATTATATTCACTGCAATTATTTTATCCCAGTCTACTTTACATTTTTTAAAAAGTTGTCATAGTTAAAAGTTTTATATTTATATGCAACCAAATTTATCAGTCTTCTCATTTGCACAATCATCTATGGTTTCTTTATATTAGATGTTTGGTAGAGCTGGCCAGTTAGCTCAGTTTGTACAGTGTGATGCTGATAACACCAAGGTCAAGGTTCGGATCCCCAAGCTGGCCAGCCACCAAAAAACCCAAAAAACAGACAAACAAAAAGATGTTGGGCAAATACATAGTTGGGTAAATATCCTGTTTCTTCTTGTTTTTCATTGAATAGGTGTTAAATAGTCAACTTTTTAATCTTCCTAGAGTTTATTTTCTTTATTTTTATTGAAGCATAATTGATTATGCATATTTGTGTGGTATAGCATTTAATATCGATACCTATGTACAGTGCATGATGATCAAATCAGGATAATTAGCATATTCATCATTTAAAACATCATCACTCTTTGTGTCCATTAACCAATTTCTCAATAACGCCACATCACCTCCCCCTTTCCCACCTCTAGTAACCACAGTTCTGTTCCCTAGAGTTTATTTTTATACATGAGATGAGGTGAGAGTCTAAACTCATCTAACTTTCCATTTATCACTGATTTTGATACTTTATCAAAACAGAATGACTTACTGCTGTATTTTTTCTGTTATGTTTATCTGTTTAATCCTACACCCACATATTATTATTTATACTGGCTGTTAGTTTAGAGTATTTTAAGAAATGCTCCTTTTATTCCCATATTTGAAAAGTATTTATTAGGAATATTCATTGAGGTTTATTAAATAATTCTCAGCTTCTACCAGGATAAATTATAGTTTATTGTGCTTAACCTACTGCAATATCCTTTTAATATATTGAACAATCCTAAAATTCTTAAGACAAAGAGACTAGTGTTAGTTAAGTATATTTTTTCCAGGAAAATTTACATAGACCATCTCCTTTACTCCTCACATATCCTTATAAATTAGTTAGAGATTGAAATGAAAAAAACTAATGCTTGGTGATATTAATGTCCATAGTGATGTCATTGATAACCTGGATTTGAATGTCTACCCATCCGTCTGTCTGTCTATCCAATCTATATCCTCTTTCTGTCACCTCCAAAGCTGTGATTCCATCCTGTCCTGTTTATTCAATTTGTACTGTATTTCCTTTGAACTTTTATATGTAGTATTAGTAACTAAGAATTCACAGTATAGTGGAGAGACAGCCATGCAAACAAAAATATCAGTACATCATTATAAATTCTGTGACAGAGGTACTGTACATGATGTTCTGGGAACACTGCTTCTCATGTGCTTAACTTTCTCCAGGCTTATGAGATCAAGGTTTCTCAGAAAACGCTAGAGAGGGTAGAGAGTGAAATTTGGAGGAAGCAAGAGATTTGAAGAAGATGTGAAAGACATCAGCAACAGTGTCATAGAAAGATATTTGTGAATGAGAGTTAAAGAGCTCGAAGGGAAGACTTTACGTTGAGAAATAGGAAATTGATTACAGAGGTGGAGCAGTGTTTGATTTTTCATAAATTATAAAAGCCATAAAAATCATGTGTCTCTGTGAATATCTGCAAGATGGCTTTGCTTTTAAAAATGATTATTGCTGCATTATTTGGCATATGTTCCAACTGCACACTATCCTATACTTTCTCTACTGCCAATATTTTAAGTTAGTGCAGATTTTCTCATCCTCCAGTTCCCTTGTCCTATCAATAAGTTAGAAACCATGTTTGGTGTGAGTCAAGGTCTTCTTTTACCATTTCCCCATCCTGCAGAGATAGAACTTAGGTTGAACTTTAGCATCGTTTCTAATTCTAGTCCCTTCATTGCAGTTTTTATGAACATTTTCAAATTTTACCAAGCATTCAATGCTTCTTAGTAATTTCTGGTAGGGTTTTAGATTTCTTTCTGTTTAGTTATACCAGGCTTGTATGAAATTTTAAGAACAGTCTCCAGCACTTTTACTTACTTTGCCACTTTAAGATAACTCACAAGGGACAGTTTTAGCTGTGGCCTGGGTTTGGGGAAAGGATCAAGGAGAGAGGGTGTGTGATCGCTGACAGGAGCGATATCTCTTTCTAAGCTTCATTCAAATAGCTCTTTAGCCCTTCTAAAACTAATACATTGATTTTGAAAGAAGACAAAATGAAAACTTATGGTCAAACAGAGTGAAATAAGGTGGTGCTGACAAGTAGAAGCAGACAGAAATGAGAGATGTACAGAAGAGGCACTCCACTTGTTAATATTCTTTGGACAACTTGCTGAGGATGAGAAAATATTTTAGTTTGGAAAAATGCTTATAAAGCAGAATACTATTTATTATATGATATATATTATACTATATATTATGTATATAATACTATATATTACATGAATCTTGATAGATGAACACAGGTTTGCTTTCAGTCAATAATTTAAACAATGTATGGCTCTGGTTTGGATCAGGACAATTTATGTTTCATTATTAATTTGTCATGCTATTAATAATTACATAACATTATAGATGTTTATTACCTAATACGACCCTATTTTCTTAGTAGTACTCAAGTCACATTTTAACTTCCTATTAATTAATCATATAAAATAGCCCATTATCCTACGTATTCTCAAAACTGGCTAGATGCATAGTAAGTGTAGTTTTAGTTTCCACGACTTCACAGCAAAGTCCATATAATGACTACAAGCATTATGAAAGTAAATCTGTAGGATTTCTTTAAATTAAGTTTCTTAGCTTTAATGGAAATACAAAATTGATGATGGCTTACAAATATTCTTACACAAATACTTCCTCATTCCACCAAGAATATAATTTGAGTAAAGAGGTTACAGTATGACATGAAGAATTAGGTTACTCTGAAATCTGATATCTGTTCTCTACTCCAACCTCATCTCTAGCCATTTTCCCCTTTCATTTTTCCATGCCCTTGTACAATTTGTCTCTTTTGCCTAGAATGAGAGCTGCAAAATATTACTTTTCCAGACCTCTTTCCTGGTCCCCTAGGCAAACTTCTGCCCATAGTTAAAGACCCAGTTGAGACACTACTTCATTTGGGAAGCCCTTTCTAAAACTCCACATACAGAGTTAATTACCCCTCCTTGTCTTCGTATAGTACCCTACATACATCTGTGTTCTATGCATATACATTGCATTGTAATTTTCTGTTTGTATCTCCCGGTAGACTAACCTTCTTGAGGCTGCAGCTTGCCTTAGTACTCTGTAATGTATCCCAAAGCTTAGTTAATAACATAGATGTCAGTACTTACATAGTCTATGGTATTATAATTCACCTGATTATTGACATCATAAGCCCCACCCAGACTCTTGACCAGAGAGAGGCAGACGTCATAGAACATTAGGAGCTCCTCACAACCAACGCTTGACCTCTGCAACCAGGCTACTCAGCAGCTAGTCTCGTTGCATAGGTTCCTGGTGCCTAGCTTTTCCAGTGTCCTTGCTACAGAAAGAGATCTTTGGCTGACTAGAGACATAATTTGTCATTCTGTCTGGAAACAAAATATCTACTTTTGGCTTTCTTCTTCTCATCTCAGTTCCAGATTCCTCTGCATTGAAATCTTCACCTGTATTACAACTTCTCTCAAGACTGCAGATCCTCACTATTGAAAACACCTGATGTGACATCACAACAGCTCCCATGGACTGTCTAGATATTTCAAGTCTGAACTGTAGCTTGGTAGCTTAAACTTGTGAAATTAAACTCAATCTGCTGAACCAGACAACAACATGGGGATAGTACTTTTAACTGAACTATTTTACCCTACTCTACAAGAAATTTATGAAGGTATTAACAGCCCTCCTCCACCAAATTGTCATCAAGAATTTCCAAATTCTTATTTCTTGAATATGTTTCTGACTTTATTTAATCTTTAAAGGTATAATTTTAAATGTTCTCATGCATTAATAAAAGAGATTGTGAAATATTTTGACTGTACATAAGACCTTTTCTGGGTAGATTTTAGTTTGTGGGGTGGTGTGACTATTTTTATGAGTACAAAGTATGTAATTAGATGAAACTGTAAAGTCCTTTTTGACTTCATAAGCCTATGTTTTTGAAATTAATCAGAAACTTAAGTATTAAATGATCTCTTATCTGATAAACAATTGTAAATACTTATTATACTATTTAATATTTTTATTTTTATTTAACAATATATCTACTCTTTACCATAATGATTTAATTTAAAAACTGATATTACTCAGGGGAAGATTGAGAATTAGTATCAATGACTTCAATTCATGACCAGGTTATTTGGTCTTAACAAGATGGCCTTTTTATTGCTCTGTTTAAACATATTCTGGCTTTGTCTGAGCTACTGGAGAATGTTTTCACGGAATACAGACCGGTTTTCATAATAGGTTTACTAAATGTATAACCCAGGTAGGTGGCGGGCAACAAAACTGGGGTAATCAAGGAAGAAGCCACAGAGTTTCGGAGTGGCTACCACTCTAGATAATGTTTCCTTTCTACTGAAAAACAACTTAGGTGCATAAATAACCATTCACAGAATACTAAGGGAGCAGAAGAGAAAGTAGTGGGATCAAAAATATTTCAAAAACTGTGGCTGCATAGAGCAGTACAAAAGAGATAAAAAAAAGATGAAACTAGGAAGAAATGTTTGTTTTACCACAAGGAAGACTGAATGTTTGGAGAATGAACTGGTGGTTACTAATGAATGACTAATGAAGACACATGCTGGGAATAGGTAGTAGTTCACCAGAAAGCAGCAAAACTTCCCAGGAAGTTGCCTCATGCAATAAATAACTCTCTTCCTGTCTTCTATTCAGACTATGGATTTAGAGAAATGCTGACACAAAACATTTAGCCTTGATAGGCAAACTGCAGATTTAATACACTAATATATTTTTCAGTGAATTTGTAATGAGTGCCTGCAATGGGAATATATTACCATGACCCCTGTCTTTTCCCTAAGATAGATAGTGCCAGAAATAATGAAAGGAGAAATGGCATGTAAAGGTAACAGAGTCAAAATGTAAGGGTTTTCCTGATATGAATATTCCATATGTACATGTGACATTCATGTTCTTTAAAAATTATACTGTATTACTATTGCTGTTGCATTACTTAGTTTTCTTTTGTTATCCAAAGACTTTATAGCATTCTATAAAGATTAGTATGTTAATCTTCTAAAAAAAACCATATAGGGTGAAGCCTAGGGAAAATTATGAAAACATGACATTGGTCTTTGGGTACTTTCTTTTCTTTTAAAGCTCTTTCTCCCATTCATAGTATCTATATTTTATTTAAGCATTTTGAATTAAAATCAAATTTCCATTATTGTAATTGTAGGGAATGACAGGTGATGGGGCGATATTTTGGCTGGCATGGGAAGGCAAGGCACCTCTCGCAGAGTCCCTCAAATCACACCTGCTCCTAAGCTTCCACTGAACTTTAAGAATGACAAGGCTTCCAGGAACACACTTAGCCATTCTACCTATAACATAAGTTCATTAGCCTTATTATGCTATATTTTGTCCATTTTATTGATTTATATTCTGTGTAATTAATATAAAATGTTTATATGAATTGATTTTATTAATTTTGCCAGCTGGCCAGCGTGGAGATCTGAACCCTTGACCTTGGTGTTAAAGGCTGTGCTCTAAACAACTGGGCTAACCGGCCAGCCCTGATCTGGTTTTAAAAATCACAAACTGCATACATTATCTTTTAATCACTTTGGGTGAGGTGTGAGAGTTTCTCTAGTTTTCTTTTTTTTAATGTAATGAAAGTCTTGCTTCAAAATTAAAATTAAGGACAGGAAGTGGCAATAGAAAAAAGATGGAAAATGCATACAGCCCAGCAGCTGCCAAGGTGAGCCAAGACCTGACCCTTGTGGCACTAGGGTCCAGTGTAAGGCCCTGGGGGGAAGGGAAGCACACACAGGCCAGTAGGTGCAAAGATGAGCTGAGACTTGCACAGCACCAGCGGTTCAGTCTACAGCCACAGAAAGCTAGAACAGAAGACAAGTTGGTGTAGTATAGATACCACCACACCTGTCGAAAGGACAGTTCACCACCACAGTAGCAGCCAGGGCCACTCTACAGGCAACCTGCCACTCACTCAACTACATTGTTATAAGAAGAGTCACCAGTAGAGCCTGAAAATAGAGGAGGAAGTCTTTATCCTCATAGCCAACCCCAGAGTAACAGAAGAAGCAAGTCTTCTACCAGACGAACAAACATCAACAACAACAAAAAATACTAGAACTACAAACAAACAAGAAGATACGTCAACACCAAAGGAGTATAGTAATGCTCAAATTCCAGACCGCATAGAACAGGGAATCCTTGAAATGTCTGAAAAAGAATTCCATGCAATGTTCTTAAGAAAGCTTAAAGAAATAAAAAGAAGACTCAATTACAGAACACGAGGAAACAAGAAAAAGTATCCAGAATATGAAGGAGGAAATTTACAAAGAGATTAATACCTTAAAAATGAGTGTAGCAGAACTCCTAGAAATGAAAGATCTACTCAATGAAATAAAAAAAAAAATGCAACAGAGTTTCAGCAGGAGGCTAGAGCAAGCAGAAGAAAGAATTTCAGATCTCAAAGATGGTCTTTTCGAAATAACCTGGGCAGACAAAAGAAAGGGAAAAAGAATTAAAAATAATGTGGAAAATCTAAGAGAGACAGCAGACAACCTCAAGCACTCTAACATTTGAATTGTGGGTATTCCAGAAGGGGAGGAGAAAGGAAAGGTATTGAAAACCTATTCAAGGATATAATAACAGAAAAATTCCAGGTGTTGGGAGAGATACAGACCTTCAGATCCAGGAAGCTCAAAGGTCCACAAACAGATTCAACCAAAAACATCCTCTCCTAGACACATTATTGTCAAATTTGCTAAGCTCAAAGACAAAGAGAACATTCTAAAAGCAGCAAGAGAAAAGCATCAAGTCACCTGTAAGGGAACCCCCATCAGACTAACAGCAGACTCCTCAACTGAAACCCTACAGGCCAGAAGAATGCGGAGTGATATATTCAGAACACCAAAACAAAAAAATTTACAGCCAAGAATTCTTTACCCAGCAGGGCTCTCCTTCAGAAATGAGGAAGAAGTAGTGTGTTTCCCAGACAAAAATTGTGGGAATTCACCACCACACGACCAGCCCTGCAAGAAATTCTCAAGGGAATCCTGCATCTGGAAACTGAATAATGAAGGTCACTATCACAGATGCACAAGAAAGAGCAAAACTGGCTGTTAAAACAAAAATGCCAGTGAGAAAGGCTAGAAGCTAAATCATGCCACCTCAAATATCCAACTAACACTGAAGAAGAGAAATAAAAGGGGAAGTAAGGATCAGAAGATATTTAAAACATCTGAACAAAGAGCAATTAAATGACAAGAATTAAACAATACCTGTCAATAACCACCCTAAATGTGAATCGATTAAGCTCCCCATTCAAAGGCACAGATAGACTGACTGGATTAAAAAGCTAGACCCAAGGATATGCTGCTGTCTTTAAGATACCCATCTCACCTGCAAAGACACACAGAGACTAAAAGTGAAGGGATAGGAAAAGATATACCATGCAAAATGAAACGAGAAACGAGCAGGAGTAGCTATTCTTACATCGGATAAAATAGACTTTAAGCCAAAAAACATAAAAAGAGACAAAGAAGGCCACTACATAATGATAAAAGTATCTATCCAGCTAAAAGACATAACAATTGTAAATATATATGCTCCCAATAATCAAGCATCCAGATATATAAAGCAGACACTCTTAGACCTAAAGAAAGAAATAGGCCCTAATATGTTAATAGTGGGTGACCTGACCACTCCTTTCAGTATGGGACAGGTCTTCCAAGCAACAAATCAACAAAGAGACACAGGATTTAAACTACACATTAGACCAACTGGACCTGGCAGATATATACAGAACATTTCACCCAACAACTAAAGAATATACTTTCTTATCATCAGCACATGGAACATTCTCCAGGATAGACCACATATTAGGTCACAAATCTAGTCTCAGCAAGTTTTTAAAAATTGAAATCATTCCAAGTATCTTTTCAGACCACAATGGGTTAAAACTGGAAATCTATAATAAGCAAAACCCTGGAAACTATACAAATACATGGAAACTAAACAATAGGCTCCTGAATGACCTATGGGTCCAAGAAGAAATTAAACAGGAAATCAAAAAATTTCTTGAAACTAATGAAAATAAAGATATATCATACCAAAACCTGTGGGATACTGAAAAAGCAGTACTAAGAGGCAAATTTATTGCAATAAATGCTTACATCAAAAAATGGAAAGGTTTCAAATAAACAACCTAACACTATGCCTCAAAGAACTTGAAAAACAACAACAATCCAGTCCTGAGGGTAGTAGATGGAAAAAAATAATTAAGATCAGAGCAGAACTAAATGAAATAGAGACTCAAAAAACAATAGAAAAGACCAATGAAACAAAAAGTTGTTTTTTTTTGAGAAGATAAATAAAATAGACAAACCATTAGGTAGGTTAACAAGAAAAAGAAGAGAGAAGACCCAGATAACAAAAATCAGAAGTGAAAATGGAGACATTACAACTGATACCACAGAAATACAAAGAATCATTAGAGACTATTCTAAACAACTGTATGACAACAAATATGAAAACCTGGAAGATATGGATAAGTTTCTGGACACATACAAACTACCCAGACTGAACAAAGAAGAGGTAGAAAACCTGAACAGACCAATAACAAGCAATGAGATTGAAGCAGTAATCAGCAATCTTCCAACAAGCAAAGCCTAGGTCTGGATGGCTTTACAGCTGAATTCTACCAAACCTTTAAAGAGGAGTTAATACCAATTCTCCTCAAACTATTCCAAAAAAATTGAAACAGAAGGCATTCTCCCGAACTCATTCCATGAAGCCAAGATAACTCTGATAACAAAACCAGATAAAGATGCAACAAAAGAAAGAAAATTACAGGCCAATATCATTGAAGAACATAAATGCAAAAATCCTCAACAAAATATTAACAATCAGTATGCAGTAACACATCAAAAAAATTATACACCATGATCAAGTGGGATTCATCCCAGGGCTGCAAGGATGGTTCGACATACAAAAGTCAATTAATGTGATACATCACATCAATAAACTCAAGGACAAAAACCATATGATTATCTCGATAAATGCTGAAAAAAGCATTTGACAAAATTTAACATCCCTTCATGATAAACACTCAACAAATCAGGTATAGAAAGAACTTCAACACAATAAAAGACATCTATGACAAGCCCACTGCCAGTATCATTCTGAATGGGGAAAAACTGAAGGCTTTTTCCCTTAAGAAGAGGAACCAGACAAGAATGCCCACTCTCACTACTTCTATTTAACACAGTACTGGAGGTACTAGCCAGAGCAATCAGGCAAGAGCAAAAAATAAAGGACATCCAGATTGGAAAAGATGAAGTCAAGCTGTCCCTATTTGCTGATGACATGATCCATATATAGAGAAAAACCTAAAGACTCTATCAAAAAACTCCTAGAGCTGATTAATAATCTCAGTAACATTGCAGGATTCAAAATAAGTGCCCCAAATCAGTTGTATTTATATTCTCCGATAATGAGCTAACAGAAAGAGAAATCAAGGAAGTAAACCCATTTACAATAGTCGCACACACAAAAAAATACCTAGGAATCAATTTAACCAAGGAGGTGAAAGATCCCGACAATGAGAACTACAAACCACTATTGAAAGAAATTAAAGAAGACACAAAATAATAGAAAGACATTCCACATGCTTGGATTGGAAGAATTAACAGTGTGAAAATGTCTATACTACCTGATAGAGTTTGGATGTGTTGTCCCCCCAAAACTCCTGTGGAAATCTGATCCCCAGTGTGACAGTGTTGGAAGCTGTTTGAGTCATCGGGGTGGATCCCTCATGAATGGATTAATGCTCTCCCTGGGGTAGGAGGGGTAGTGAGTGAGTTCTCACTCTATTAGTTCCTACAAAAGCTGGTTGTTTAAAAGACCCTGGTACCTCCTCTTTCTCTCTTGCTTCCTCTCACCACTGTGATCTGCTTGTACCCGCCAGCTGACTGCTACTTTCTGCCATGAGTAGAAGCAGCCTGAGGCCCATGCCAGATGCAGCTGTCCCAGAACCGTTAGCCAAATAAACCTCTGTTCTTTATAAATTACCCAGTCTCCAGTATTTCTTTTATAGCAACACAAACGGACTACAACACTACCCAAAATGATCTACAGATTCAATGCAATCCCCATCAAAATACCAATGACGTTCTTCACAGAAATAGAAAAAACAATCTCAACATTCATATGGAACAACAAAAGACCCCAAATGGCCAAAACAATCCTGAGCAAAAAACATAAAGCTGGAGGCACAACACTACCTGACTTCAAATTATACTACAAAGCTATAGTAACCCAAACAGCATGGTACTGGCATTAAAATAGACACTTGGACCAGTTGAGCAGAATAGTGAATCCAGAAATTACCCCTCAGGCTTACAGCCAACTGATATTTGACAAAGGGAACAAAAGCATACACTGGAGAAAAGACTGCCTCTTCAATAAATGGTGCTAGGAAACTTGGATATCCATATGTACAAGAATGAAACTAGATATGCACCTCTCACCATATACTAAAATCAACTCAAAGTGTATTAAAGACTTAAGTATAAGACCTGAAGCCATAAAATTACTAAGGGAAAATATAGGTGAAACACTTCAGGAACTAGGTCTGGGCACAGACTTTATGAACATGAACCCAAAAGCACAAGCAACAAAAGAAAAAATAAACAAATGGGACCATATCAAACTAAAAAGCTTCTGCACAGCAAAGGAAACAATCAATAGAGTGAAATGACAACCTATAGAGTGGGAGAAAATTTTTGCTAGCTATGCATTCAAGAAGGGATTAATATCCATAATATACAAGGAACTCAAGCAATTATGCATTAAAAAACAAATAACCCAATTAAAAAATAGGCAAAGGAACTGAACAGACATTTTTCAAAGGAAGACATACAAATGGCCAATAGGTACATGAAAAAATGCTCAACATCACCAGTCATTGGGGAAATGCAAATTAAAACCACATTGAGATATCATCTCACCCCAGTTAGACTGGCTATAATCAAAAAGAATGAGAATAACACATGTTGATGAGGATGTGGAGAGAAGGGAATGCTCCTATACTGTTGGTGGGACTGTAAAGTAGTACAACCACTATGAAAAACAGTTTGGAGGTTTCTCAAATAACTACAGATAGATCTTCCATATGATCCAGCAATCCCACTTCTGGGCATATACCCAAAAGAATGGAAATCATCATGTCAAAGGGATACCTGCACTCCTGTGTTCATTGCAGCTCTGTTTACAGTAGCAGAGATATGGAACCAACCTGAATGTCCATAGATGGATGATTGGATAAGGAAACTGTGGTATATATACACCATGGAATACTACTCTTCCATAAAAAAGAATGAAATTTTCTCATTTGTAACAACATGGATGAGCTTGGAGAAATTTATGTTGAGTGAAATAAGCAAAGCACAGAGGGATAAATACCGCATGTACTCACTCATAAGTGGAGTTAAGAGAGAAAGAAGGAAGGAAAGAAAGACCACAGTGGTGTGTTGGACTTGCAGAGGGAGAGAGCATATCTAGGGATACAAAGTGGAGTGGGGGAAAGGGGGATGGGGAGGGAGGGCAGAGATAATTGGGTGGGGGACATGGGGTATAATCACAATTTGTGGTAACGGACATGCTGCCAATATGGACCTGGCTATCACATCTTAGGTACAAGTGGTGACAATTTGCTTGGTACTCCATGAATGTTCATAACCAATAAAAACAAAACACAACATTAAAATAAAAAAAAGAGAAGAAAAGAGAGGGAGACAGGAATAGGGTGGGTCTATATCACAAGAGAAGGGCCTGAGTTCTGGTCAAGGAGGACAGAAAGGTTAGCCAGGGAATGAAGCTGTACAAGCCATCTTCAAAAAGTTCATGACAAGATTCATATCATCTTTTAATTTGTTTTCCCATTAACCTTTTGAAGTACCCTTGGATATCTACAGGTTGAGAAACAGATCAATCATATGCCAAAGTTTGAGAATCTGGCAAGCAGGAAACAAAAAGAAAATGGTGAGTTAAAATGGCTATGGAGTAAAAATAGAACCATCATGGTACCCCACGGGACACACCAGGATAAACATAACAGCAACAGCCTCATTTAATCCATTCGTACCTGTGGTGAATCCCAGTTCCTGTCCTGCCTGGTTACTCAAAATTAAATGAACTATTTGGCTATATAACTTTCAACCTTTATATTTTGTTCCCTGGACACTGCCCAGTTTCTTTTTTCTTTGACATGCTTTTTCACAATGAGACAAGCCTTCTTCTTGGCATAAAAATCCTCATAAAATCTGAAGAAAAAGGCTCAAAACGTGGGAAAAGCTTGTGGCCTAGATTTTAGATTTGTGTGTCATCAGCAGATGATAGAAGAAAACATGAAAGTAGGAAAGAATGTCGGAGAAGCAGACACTAGACCAAAGACGTTGATAGGTTTTTGAATTACTTTCTGCCTGAAATTTATTTCACTGCAAGAAGTCCCTGGAAATACCAGCTGAAGATATTAAAGGACCACTAGCACAGGAAGCTATGGGACAGAAGACTAGATTATTTGCTACTTAAGACCACCGAAAACTGATCAGCATTCTTCTGGTACAAGCAATCATTTGAAAAGTTAAAAACTCTTTTGCTTTTCTCCTTCTAAAAAGTAGGTAACAGATGCCAACTCCAGAATCCATATACTAAAGCTGAAGGGTTTTAAGTTTTTATTTTATTCTTTTTGATCACTTTGAAGTCTCCTGGATATAGCATAATTTTGCAAAATCAGAAAGCAGTTACGCACAATTTTACATTACATCATTTTGGAGGAAACAATTTCTTAATGATTTTCGTTCTTCTTATCTCAGCAACTTTATGAGAAATAGAAGCATATTATTCTTAGACTGAGAACCTAATTGTTCAGCAATTTTTTTTTGTTTGTTCAGCATTGTACAGCCTCTATCATAGTATCCTACAGTGGAATGAATGTATGAACTTTGAGACTAGACAAACCTAAGTTTGAGACACAATATCACCAGCTTAGGTGTCATCATGTCCATGAAGCCTTTCCTGAAACTCTTCCCCTCCTTCATGAGCTACTTTCCTTTTATGTTCACAATAAACTGGCATAGATCTATCTTTGCAATTATGCCACCTTGTATTAAAATGATCGGCTACTGTGTCAGTTTCCTCCACTACAACTCCTTAAGTTGAGAGCATGTTGATTTACCATTATATCTCTAGCACCCAACACAGAGCCCAGCACATTTTAGTTGCCCCTTGAAATGCTTGAAAAGACAGATGAATAGACAATATTTAAGTGGCTTGATTTATCTTTTTCTTTAAGGAAGAATGAAGATGGAGGGATAATAATATGTTTTTCAGATAGGAGGATAAAAGAAAACTAAGCACAGTGTGTCAGTAAAAGAAGAACAGAAAATGTAAAGCTAAAGGCATCACCCTGAGCACAACTAAGCCAAATAAGCAGGGGCCTCATGCTAACATGTTCTCATTGTTGTCCTGAACTACATAATGGCTTGGGTTTGGTTAGGTAGACAGAGGGGTTTCTAGCAATTATTTTGGTATTTTTTCTGGAAATATGAAAGTGTATTTCTGAGGAAAAGTGAAGTTGTGAAACTCTATTGCACATTTGAAAATGCTTGCTTTTTTTTCATATTTACTTAGTTTATATTCCTAATATGAGTGCCAGGAAACAGCACATAAATTCTATGGAAAAGCTCCTGACCTCGTGCTACGATTTCCCATCATAGTGCCTAATAGTATCATTAGATCAGACTTTGAAGCTAGCTTCCATAAATCCCTAATTTGCCCAAGTAAAAGAGATAAGAAAGAGATAAGAAAGTTTATGATCTTGTATTTGGAACTTCATGCATCAAAAGTCACATATAAACACCATAGCCACTGCCAAATAGCTCCCATAATTATATTACAAAATCTTTGTTGCTGATTCTGAAGGTACAATGCCTCAGTTTAAAATAATTTATTAGGCAGCTCTCTCAGGAACATCATATGAGAAGTTTCATAAATGGAACTTTTTGGACTGGGAGGAATTCCTTATTACTTTCATCAAAAACTGAATGTTCCTTTGCAGTTTAGAAAATGTATCCAAATCTGGGGAAACTGCAGTAGCCTTTTACAATTAAAACCATTCAACTGAATACGTTTGTAATATGTATATTCAAACCAGGCTTTCCTGACAAGGAAGTTCTTCAAAGGTTAGAATTTGTCAAAGTGGTTATTATAGCTATGCCCAAATGCTCAAATTCCATTAGGGAGTTGATGTTTAACTTGTCAAGACCTAACTGATAAAATTAGACAAGTCTACATTAAGTGCACAGTGCTAGCAGGTTGGTAAATATATCACTTCCAGTGTTCAAGAGTAATACGGAAAAGCTACTCCTGATTGGAGCCTTTTTTCCCACATCTGTATACCACATCTATCTTATAGCAACAACTGATCTTGCATTCCTTTCTGTCTTCAGACACAATGTAAATTAGTGGTTACTTTTTCCTGAATGCATTGATGATGAACTTGGGGAGAACATGTATGATTCTGAGTCAAATCTGTCATGATCTAGACAGGTGTTGTTACATGCTTATGGGTTAATGCTATATGCCTAGGCAACACAGAAAAGCCAGGAAAAAAATATTAACACTGGAAAGGACACTAGAGAGAAAAAAAATCCTGAATTAGGTCTTGATAGCTGTACTAATGTGCAGGTCTGCTTCTCTCCACTGCCTAATAAATATGACTGCTGAAAGCTCGCCATCACCCAGTATGGTTTCCCTAACTCTTTCCACTGCCGCCTTAGGTTCCCCACTGCTTGACAGGCTGCCTTGAGTCCCTCTGTGACTGATATCTGCAGAAGGGACTACTGAGTCATATCTTATGGTGAGATGTAATTTGCTTCAGTGATAAGAGATCTAAACAAACTGCTATAAGAACTTGCTCCTATGGGATGAGTCAGTATGTATTTTATGATCAGTAATACTCTGGATTGATTTCTAAGTCAGACTGGTTTCTGTCTTTATCACAAAGGCCAGGACTAGTAAAGGTTCTGCTAGTAATATCTATTTTTATATAAATGTTACAGTAGCACAAGGAGCACTTTCAGCTTATTACCAGCTACTGACATCTGGGATGCATATTTGCTTCTTTGGCATAATATATGAGAAAAATAAAGTCAGTCAATAAAAAATATATATAACTAGCCAAAAAAAAAAAAATACCACAGAAGTAAATGCTAATGATTAAGTTCTCTATCAATCTGAAGTGTGGCCAAAGTCAGTCTGATGTCATGAATTACTCTCAGGGCATAAAATTCTTCCAGACAGGACAGGGATTTGAGAAGGCTTGAGAAAAATGTATAAAAGATGATTGTGAATAAAAGACGAGTGTCTCCAATCTTCCTCTACTTCAATCCAGCAATCTTACAAAACTTATTTTTCTAAAATAAAAATCATAGTATTTAATTTACAGCTTCAAAAAATTTTAATGGGAAAAATATGGTAGTCTGTTGTCCAAACAATAAATTCCAAAGTTACCTGAAATTCAAGGTACATAATAATTTGACATCTGCCTACTTTTTCTAGCTTCCTCTGACATTGACTTCAGAGGGCTAATTTCCCTGATCATATCATGCATTCTTACATTTTCACTCACTCACTTTTATGTCATTCCTAATGTCTATAATGTCAAGCCCTACTCCCTCTTCTCTTCCTCTCAAAATCCCAGTTATGTTTCAAGATCACCTTTCTGGGGAAGCTTCTAGAATAGTGCCTCACACGTAGGAGACCCTAAGTGAATATTATTTGAATAAATAAATGAATGAATTAGTGAATGAGGCTTCTAAGCTGATATATTCCTGTTAGTAGCATTTATCAAATATTATCATAGTGGAATGCACACCTATGTATATACATATATGTGTATAAAAATACAAATATATTAACATGATTCCTTGAAAGCACTGACCTGGACATATTCACTTCTATTTTCTAGAACCCAGCAAATTCTGTAATGCAAAGTAAGTACCCTACCAAATACTAACTTGTAGAATGAATGCACCTACGGGGCCGGCCCGGTGGCGCACTGGATAAGTGCGCCGCTTGCGAAGTGCGGCGGCGCTCCCACCGAGGGTTCAGATCCCACATACAGACCGGTTCCCGCTCACTGGCTGAGCGAGGCGCGGGGGCAACACCGAGGGTTGCAATCCCGTTGCCGGTCCCCTGTCCGGTACGGGGGCGACACTGAGGGTTGTGATCCATTGCCAGACACGGAAAAAGACAAAAGACAAAAAAAAAAAAGAATGAATGCACCTACTGCTAAATTCAAGTCTATACTACTTGGTATTTCTTGTCAGTTAATGAATTTATAATCTATTTTTAGATATTAAAAGGGTTTATTTTTCTGTCCATTGTGGTAAGAAGGCATTTGCACTAAAACTTTTCAAATATCCCTCAAAAAAAATCTTTGTAAATTTATACTTAGACCTGTTTGAAACCACATAAAGGAAGGAAATATTTTTACCAAAATTTAGCTAAGCATTTCAAATATGTGACTTCCAAATACCCCATTTATAACACATGCACATCCTTACATGTGGTACAGGTGACAAGTACAAAGTTCATTTTACTATTATGTCCCAATGAGACTTTGCCTGTTTCTGTTTCCTAATTGCTGATGGTTTAGTCCTCATATTCCAGGAATTACATCTTTTCAAATATACTGTTCTGTGCTATAGCCAGGTGCTCTATTTATGAGAACAGACCTCATTGCAGTCTGACTAGGGGGTTTTTCAGTCACACACTGTCTGTCTTGGCGAAATTTTCTTTAGCTTGATTAAATACATGTTGCCAAGTTCCCAAGTGAGAACATTTATGGAACAATGTGCTCTGTCAAAGCCACTAATCTTATTTAACACTGGTTGCACAACAATTACTGTATTCTTTAATTAACTTGAAGAAGCAAAATCTAGGGGTGCTTTGCGCTCATGGATGTTTAGTTTATATGCACCGTAGCTTTGGTTAGAAACTCAGACACAGTCTTACCCAACCCTATAGTAAATGGTCTTCACCAGAATTTACCTAAGACCAAATACACGTGTATTAGAATCAAAAGGGCCATAACTTGGCAGAAAAAAATGTTTCTAGAGGCATCAAAATTCAAGATATAGGGACACAAATGTATTACCACATGGATTTAAAGTGACAGTATATTGGTCCTACCAAAACAGGATATTTTTAAAAGTCTTGCTTAGCTGAAGTCTCATAAATTGCAACAAGCTATAGCCAGGAATAACTTTCAAATAAAATGAAATAACTTTCAAATGATAATGAAAGTAAGCTAAAGGAAGTCAACTAACTTTGGCTTTTGCATCAATAAGACAGTCTTTCTTCAAGATTGGTTACTTCATCACAATCATTTTCAGGCTGCAGATTTGCAAAAACAGATATTTGGAACCAGGTTCAATGAAACTTACCTTAGTAGCATGCATCATTTTAGGAACATCTCTCATTTATCTAACGGGCATTTCCCACTTCAAAGGACATTCTCCTACATGATTCAATGTATGCTGCTACCAGATGAGAGTCACATTTTGTTGGAATATTCATCCAAGTGACCAGGTACAACTAACTGAAGATGTCTGTTTAGTGAGGTGAGGGGGGCATTCCATCCTAAGATTACAGTAGCTTTTGACCTTGTATGTGATCAATAGGTGGTGTAAGGTAGGGTCTTAGAAAGGTGAAAAGAAGAACAGAAGAGCAACTGTTTGGATGGGAGTCTACTGGCATCAAAAGGAGCCTAAAGAAAGAAAATAATTGTATACATATATGAAAAATTTGTGAGATAGCCACATTGTGTTGAACACCTAGTGCTTGATATTGATAACTAAATGCAGTTTGTCTCCTTTGTAGCTTATAGATTTAAAAATAATGACATTCAGAGAAGTTTAAAGCCTGCTAAAAGTAATATAGGTACTAAATAGTAGGAATTAGGATATCAGTTCAGGGATATCCATCTCTAAAGGGTTGCATGCACCCCCTTTCAGCTACCTACACTGCATCTAATTGTCTTAACTGCCTCATAATGAATTTGCATCACTGGGTATGTTGTATAGTGTATATATGTGTAGAATATTCAGTCCTGAACTTCTGTGAATTTTAGTTTGCATTTGTCCTGAGTTGTTTAAGTCAGACTTTACAGACATACTTCTACAAGTCCGAGAAGTTTTCTGTGTTTTCCTTTATCTAACACTTAAGCTTTATGTGAATTAGAATTTAAAATGTGGCAATAATTAGCAAAGCAGACCTATGGCATTTATTATATCTCTCAGATGTTTGCAGCTACTTACTATTAACCAAGATTCTCTCATTGCAAATAAATACCTTTAGATCTTGGCATAAAAGTAACGAAATTGATTGCAATAGCTAGAAGGTTATCTTTCATTTTAAGAAAAAAAAAAAAAACTCATGGGAAAACAACATGCAATCCTACAATTTGGACACCCAGTGTTCTTAGCTGAGAAATAAGAGCTCTTGGTCAGCACAACGAACATGAAAATGATCCCTCCAGTATGGAACATAGATTGTTGATTCCTGATGAATTGGTCTGCTTGATATGGGGCCAGAATAACCTCTTACATTTCAAAGAAATGTGGCTAAACTAGACAGTAAATTGAAGAAGAATACATCCTTAGATTATTATCTGACTATAGTTCTGCTTAAAAGAGACAGCCACAAATTAGCCAAAAAAGCACATGATAGGTGTTTATTATTTTTTGCCTCTATTATTGTTTGCTTCTTACACAAGCAAAAAAGAACACATAGGAATAAAGTGTAAGCATTTTGGTTATGTGATTTTGGTGCTTGATTCATTAGTGAATCTTCTTAAGCTTTTGCTATTTTCATGCTATTTTCTGATTTAGGGAAGAAGGAGTAAAGTATAAATTTAAATTGTCACAAACACAAACCAAATACTAAAATCATTGATCATGATCAAGTGATCTTGTACAGACATCATTAACAAAACACTGCACTTGTGTACACACACACACACACACACAAGCACACACACACACACACACACACACACACACTCCCTATTCCCCTCGCCATTTTATTGGACTTCAGAGCACTAATCACTATCGGACTAACTCTGTACGTTACTCATTTGTTTTATTTATTGTATATCTCTTCCCATGAATATAAGGGGTCTTAAAAAAGGATTTGCATTATTTTTTAATTCAGTTTTCCCACGAACTTTTTGAAGTACCCTTATATAAGCTTCATGTCTGTTTATTGTCACTGCTCCAGCCCCAGTGATTAGAAGTGTCTGACACAAAGGACATGTTTAATATATATTGGTTGAATGAATGAACAGATAAATGAACAAATGAAAAAATAAAGTCCAGGTAATTGTTTACTGTTTTGCCTATATTTATTTATCATATAGTAGTAGAGCCAGACCTAACTACCAGATCTCCTGACTTTTGGTCCTATACTTCCTATGAATGGAAGAGAAAGGTGATTATGAATATTCACAATAATTTCCTGATAAAGGAAGATGGGAATTGGGTAATACAGAAAGTGAGTATAATGAAAAGATCATTCTTTGAAGACTGTTTGACCTGAAGACTATTTGAAGACTGTTGATTTATAAAATAACATTTTCTGTGAAAAGTTAATTGTCCTAAGTTCAAGGAATAATGAGAAGCCAGTGATGTATAGCTTCAATAACTGGACATATAGATTAGATCAGTAACACATCAATATCTTCCTATGATGCTTCATTGTTAAATAAAAAAAAAGATTGTGCAAATTCCCACTCTCCCTTCTTGACTTTCTGAGATGAATATATTACTGTATGGGATCTTGGTCAAGAAGATATTAAGGCAGAGTGACCCTCAGAAAAGTATTGTGCTGCTGCTGTCATATGTCTGGACAATAATGGGCAGAGCTTTGGGCTTAAAAAAAAAAACTGTCTTTCTAAAAGAGAGATGACATAGAACAGTGAGTCTTGAATTTTATTTATTTATTTATTTTTTATTATACATACAACATTGATTTTCAGTAATTGTATAGAATGTGTGGTTGTTAGATCAGTATAGTTAGCTTATGATCATTACAATACACAGTCATTCTTTGTGTCCATTGACCAATTCCTCAGCGCCCTTCCCTCTCCCCCTCCCCTCCTCTATTCCACCTCTAGTTTTCTACAAGTTCAACGTACCACTGTGATAGTTGTTTCTCTCTCTCTCTCTCTCTCTCTCTCCCTCTCTCTCTCTCTCTCTCTCTCTCTCTCCTCTCTCTATTGTTCATTTGCTTATTTATGGATTCAGCTCCCAGTTATGACTGAGAACATGCAGTATTTCTCTTTCTGTACCTGAGTTGTTTCACTTAGAATAATTTTCTACAGGCTCATCCATGTTGCTTCAAATGGTAGAATTTCATTCTTTTTTATGGCCGAGTAGTATTCCATTGTGTGTATATACCACAATTTCCTTATTCACTCATCCACTGATGATGCACCCAGATTTATAACGCAAACATTACTACACCTGAAGAGAGAGATGGACCTCAATACTGTAATAGTTGAGGACCTGAACATCACCCTATCAACACTGGAAAGATCATATAGGCAACAAATCAATAGGGAAACACAGGATTTAAACTACACTCTAGACCAATTGCACTTGGTGGATATATACAGACCCTTTCACCCAACAAGCAGAGAATATACATTCTTCTCATCAGCACATGGAACATTCTCCAAGATAGATCACATATTAGGCCACAAATCAAGTATCAACTAATTTTTAAAAATTGAAATAATTTCAAGCATCTTCTCAGACCACAATGGATTAACACTCGAAAATAATAACAAATGGAACTTTGGACATCACACAAATACTTGGAAATGAAACAACATGCTTCTGAATGACATATGGGTTAAAGAAGAAATCAAACAGGAAACCAAAATATTTCTCAAAACTAATGACAAACAACACATCACACCAAAGACTATGGGATACTGCAAAAGATGTAATAAAAGGAAAGTTTACTGCAATAAAAGCTTACATCAAGAGAATAGAAAGATTTCAAATAAACAACCTAACTTTACCCCTCAAGGAACTAGAAAAACAAGAACAATTCAATCCAAAAGTTAGTAGGCAGAAAGAAATAATTAAAATCAGAGCAGAACTAAATGAAATAGAGACCAAAAATACAATACAAAAGATCAATGAAACAAAAAGTTGGTTTTTCGAGAAGATAAACAAAATAGACAAACCACTAGCCAGACTTAAAAAAAGAAAAGACCCAAATAACAAAATCACAACTGAAACCACAGAAATACAAAGAATCATTAGAGATTACTATGAACAACTATATGCCAACAAATTTGAGTCTTAAATTTTAAAGTGTGTCATAATTACCTGAAGAACTTCTTAACATGTTGACTCAAACACCAGGTAATTCTGATGCAGATGGTCACATTCTAAGAATTGTGGCTAGAATGAATGGTAATACTACCTAAAGATCACAGATGTGGGAAATATGAATTGGTAAATTCAAATCTCCAAAATTCCTTAACCACTTCATAATTGTTTGTTCAAACCACTAGGTAATAGTCCTGTTACCACTGTGTACATTTACTTGTTTATGTGTTTTTCTATTGTCTGGGGTTGTCTACAAGATTTTAAGCTCCTTAATCGTGAGAACAATGCTAATTTTGTTCACCACTATGAACCCAACACCTAGTATAGATACTCAGTAAGTATTTGGATGAATGAATGAATTCACTACTTATCTCTAATTGACAAATACTGGACAGAATTTGGCTGAAACTATCCCATTTTCCCACTTACAATTTGAATTAGAACTAGTTATAAACTTGGGAGTGGGAGGGGAATTTTCCAATGTTTTCTGAGAAGAGAGGAAGAATTTATTTCTTTCTTCTACCCCATACCCTCCCTCCCTCATATCAGTGCAATGGGTTATATATTCTAAATGTAATTCTACTTTCAATTCTTGTGGATTAAGGAAGGTGCTGAGGACATTTTTGTAGACTGCTCCATCAATTTTGATGTGCTTGTGTGCATGTTTCATGTAAGCATGCATCCCCACACTCATGCATATGATCATATATAAATGTTGATGAACATGTTCAGATTACTGTACTGGGACATGATACATGTGTTTGGACACTTAAGTTTTCTGCTAACTTATAATAACATCTGTAATGTAATTTAATTATTAGGTATTATGCAATCTCATTTATGGGTTTGGTTGATGTGCTCGTGGTGCTGTTGATTGTAATTGTCAGAAAACTACATCTGTTCAGAATTTAAAAGGGCCTTGGCAATTTCTCTTATTGCTACTGCTAGAAATTATATTAAAAATTTAGTTTGCTTATTTCAAAAATTCCAAACCTTCCAGTTATGAACTGAATAGTCGTGAGCATCAAGACTATTTATATTATATTGCTTCTATAATAAAACTTGTGATTGAGAAGAAATAGGCAATATATTCTTTTTTGTGTGTGATTAAAGCTTCATGTAATTCATTAGATGCAGGTAAAACAAGGGTCCCAGTCTATTCAATATATTTGTGGAAAGGAATCAATGCTATATTTTAAGTGGTAGAAAGAAAAGCGGTTTTCATTTGCACCCTATTTTTCTAATATACAAGTATATTGGTTTGAGTGCTTATTTTTCAACTTTGAAAATGAATTTTTGCAAGTAGAATTAAAAGTCTGTCTATCTCTCTATCCTATTACAATGAATGCCCATGAGATAGAAAATTATTTTTGCTCTAATGAGGTGGGTAAACTCAAATATTGCCTAACTTAAGTTATTCATTGACTGGGATTTAGAAATCTTTTTGATTTTGTAAACCATTTTACTGTAATGGCATGTTTAGACTTTATTTACTTTAAACATTTAATATAATATTTATGGAGATCTATGCCACTAGACATATTCATATGATAGGGAAGCAATTGCATTCAAAACTCATTAGTAAATTATTAGAATGGATAGAAAGAGTAAGGCTTTGGAAAGACATAGAAGTAAATATTCACATTTAGACCTGTTGTAGAACTTTTTGAATACCACAAGGTCTTTTATCATCCTGAAAAAGAATAGTGGGATGGGATATTTGTCCCTATATATCGTGAAGAAGGGAAATGTATAACTACATTTATAATATAGGTATTTTTAGGTTCTAACATGACTGAAGAACAACAACAACAACAAAAAAATGCAGTGATATCCCTCACAGACCTCTCAACACTTATAGTTTATTTCAGAATAAACAAAATGATTTATTTATATGAAATACAGCCATAATACAAATGCTTAGATGCACAAACCTAACTTAGCATTGTTTAAAAGGTACTTTAATGACCTGCAGATAAATATAAATGCTTGATAAGAAATAAAACAAGACTCTTGGAATACTAAACATATTCTTTTACAATAATGGTAGGCAATTCTTATATGTGCCAGGTACTGTTCTAGGTGCTTTATCTTCATATATGGTGTCTTACATGCCTTATCTAAGGTGCCTTAGTCCTCATATCAAGTGAGATACATACTATTATCAACCTCATTTTACAGATGAGGAATGTAGAGTGTATCTGAGCAACTGAATAAAAGAAAAAGTACTTCCTTTCTCCCTACTTATCAATATTGTTTTTAGTTGTGGCTGGGCTAGCAATATTTTTTTTTTGTGGCCCTTATGACCTCTGTGTCTTAAGCTCAAAGCCCACTTTTCAAGTTCTTAGAGGTCCTTGGGATATTTTTTTTTTTTAAATATTAACTCTTAAAATCACTTTTAATTACTGGTAATTATTTTCTTTCTTTCTGAGAAAGGCCTGGAACTCATTAGCCTCTCTTTAGCAATCAACTGAAAGGGAATTAATGACAGTTTCAAAAGCTTTAATGTCCAACAAGAAATTGACTCATGGGGAAGATCTGACCCAACATTTTATAAGTCGTATGCCTGCAGTTAATGAGAAGCACTGGGATATTCTGTTCTTTATAAGTGCAAAGTTTGAAAAACAGAAATTATAAATATCTCATGTGGTAACAAAATAACTATACTAAAATATTTGTCATTCTCTGGCACAGTTACAATCTCAAGTTGTTTTACATTTTAATTACCCCAAATGGTAATTAAACTGTTTCGAAATCTGTCCTACAAAATTCTCTATGGGCCAAAAGTACAAATAATTTCTTTCTTGAAATGATGCTGCTAAGGAGGAGGTCTCAGCTTTTTTGAGAACTGTAATTTTTCTAGTGGTTCTTACAAAAATAGACCATGGCCAGTACACCTTGGGAAGACTGACATTAATAAACTCACATCCTCGCTAAATGTAAAGTTAAAGTAAAACAGTGCAAAACTGAATTTGAGATAAAATGATAATATTTTCCAAAAATGTCCCTGATTTTGTCTTAATCAATACCTCATTTTATCTGAATTTGGGAGGTTCTATTGATGAAGGATAAAAATATCATTAGAATCCAAAATGCATTTGGTTAATAAAGATCTACAGCTCTGAAGGTAGAAGACAGGGAATGAGGGGCAGGGACAGGAGATAATTTATTTTAAAAAATACAAGACTGATCCCTGAATTTTAACACGATTTTCTCATCCTCCAAACTCTTATCTAAACTCAAAATATGTAGAAAAATGAATTTCTGCATCATTCCAGGAAATATTTGGGGGATTTCAAAATTAGCTTTGATGTATTTATTTCTGCATGAAAAGAAAACCCTTGCTTTCAATCATTAGAAAAAAAATACAACATTTAAACCAAAATTGAATGGCCATTTTTTACCTTTTTTCCAGATTATTTAATTTAATTCCATCTCCTGTATTTAAGATGAGGTCTCTTAAGCATTTGTAAACTTTTATTTTTTCTACACCCAACAGATAGGTATTTCTGACCTGTGAAGTCATAAAGACTTTTTGGAGACCACTTTTTCATAACCTGCTTGTCATCTTCCTCTATGTTCTACTGTCTTCAAACCTTAAAACACAATTCTGAGAGAAATTTCTCTGCATGCAAATCGATGCAATGTGTTTATTTATTAGCTTCCATGAAATTCTGAAGGGTCTTTCAAATTTATTGCGGGATTTTTGTTGTATAGAGTCCTCTGGGGGACCAGGCCCAAGGACAAATGGCTCATTCTCATCAGAGTTATAGTGTGGTCCAGAAAAAGATTCTTCTGGGTCTTTGAATTTGGGATGTGAGCAAGCTCTTGAGTTCTTGGGAGAAGCACCTGGGTGCCCTGTTGCTCTTTGGCTGCGGTGGGTGACCCGGGGTGGGCCTGTTGGCACCCCACCTAGCTCCCTGTGACCCTGATGGGTGCCCTGGATTATACTGTTGTTCCTCAGTTTGAATGGGTGATGCTGGATGGGTTTTCTCTTTCCTACAGGCAGAGGCTTCTCCTGGGATCTTGCTTTCCCCAGTTGGGGGATGGTTTGGTGGGAATTGTGAATTTTCTTCCTTACTCTATTTGGGTATCCTGGGTTTCTTTACTCTCATGGGGTTCCATGCATGTCTCTCCCCGGATAAAGGCAGTCCCATTGTGCTGCACACTTACCTCCTACTCCAAGGTGTGCCACTGCATATGGCAGCATAATTCCCCTTGCACGTTGAGCCACTGGGTCAAGGGTCTGTGCTCGCTTCTTGAATCTTTGATGTTTTTCATTATTTCCAGAAACCTCTAAGCCATATTCTCTTCAAATGTTTTCTTTGACTCAGTATCTTTTACGTTTACTGTGCAGCCCCAATTAGACATATCCTAATCCTTCTCCCTTTATTTTACATATTTCTTAACCTCTCATATTTTCTATTTGTCTCTCAATCTTTTGCATTTCCGACATTTTCTTCTGACATATTTTATTAATCCTCTCTTCAGCTTTACACAAGGTTGCTCTTAATGTGCTCTTAGTTCTTTGTTGTTGTTTTTAATTTCTAGAAGATCTACTTGATTCTTTTTCACATAATCTGGGCCATTTTTATGGAAAATGTTCTCTGCAGAAATTTTTAATCTTGTCTTTTTATTTCTTTGTAGTTATCATACTTATCAGCCTGATGATTACAGTATCTTAAGTTTTATCATGTGAATTTTTTTATGTTTGTTGTTTTTCTGCCTCTAACCCATGATACCGTGAATTTGTGTGTGCCTTGTTGGTGCTATTGCTATTTTACAATGAGCTACTTATTCTTTTTGGGAAATTATTTCTAGAATGAAGATACTTTTCAGTGAATATTTGCATATGCTTCCTCCAGACTCTTAGGAGCATAAATTCCAAGCACATCATCAACCAAATTTATAGCATGGACTTTTTGAATAACCCAGTTAATGTGAATCTGGATTGCAAATCACTGTGAGTTCTGGCTTGAGGTGAAAAATGATAGAGACAGATTTTCTCCACCCCTCAACTCCAAGGCGCCTTTTCTTGCAGACCCTAGGGGTGGGATTGTTGTTCAAGTCTACCTCTGGTTCATCCTCATATTTCATGTAGAGTTCTTTAGGATGACAACTAGAAGCAGGATGATCATCTGCTTGAATTCTTCTCTGTGTACTTTCAGATTGCCTTGTTTAACAAATTTCTGAAGTGTAAAAGCTGCTTCAGTCCTGAGCTGCCTACATCTGTGTTCCATCTCTGACTTACATTTTGCCCTGGTAATTCCTTACTATCTTGTCAGCTCTTTGATACCTTCACACACACACACACACACACACACACACGCACACATGGACAAACACATACACACACATTATACTTGTCTGGTAGTATTGCTCAAAAAACCCAAGTCTACCATATTTCAGAAAATAGAAATCATTGCTAAATTAACTTATAAAGTATCATGCTGTACCCAATTCTCCTACAGATAAGTTGACATCCAACAAAAGAAAACAAGGATCTGAACTGCAGAGACTTTTTAATCAAAGTGTAGACTTGTTATTTGAAATAACTGCTAGTTTCTGATGATAAATATACCCCCAGTGGCCTTCCAGATTATTACCAATGTGAGTCTGAATGAGCTCAGGGCCCCACTGTCCATATGAAGCAGTTATCCTGCTTGAATTTAAAGGATTTTTACTTAGAACAAGAAGCTGTAATAAAGATGGTATGTGCAAAACATCAGTATATCTAATAGGTGCTTAATTCTGCCTCCACCCTGAAAGACACATAAGAAAACATTTTATGGTTTTCATGATTGTAGGGAATGGAAGAAGAAGACTTGTTTTAGTACCTGCTCTGCCACACACTATCTGTAACTTTGGGATTTACTTTTCTATTCTGAAAGCTCAAGAAAATCACCTGTTCTATCAACTCTACAAGGTTGTTAGAGGATGAATTGAAATATTGTGTATGAATGAGTTAAATATTTAAGATAGCAGCTACAGTCTTCCACCAAAGATAACGCACTTCTACTGCATGTGCTTCCACTGTTCTGATACATTATCCACTAAACTGAACCAGATCCAGGTTTAGGCACTTTTTTTTTTAACCTTAAAGGACCAAACAGACAACTGAAAAAGGATGGTGTACCAAGAGGCAAATTGATCTTTTGCCAAGTGTCTTCTAAAATGGAATCCTGGGGAGGCTGGTCATGATTGAGGACATAGAATTCATACACAGAACTTTTAATACTCTGCTTCATTATTTGGACCTATATATATTTATTATCTATTTCTTTTGTTTATGAGGAGTGTGAAAAGATAGCAACAAGAATCAAGATGGCAAATGGAATACTAGCCTGAATCTTGAAGTTTTCCATAGACCTGGAGTAGCACAGTTTCTTACTCAACATCACAACCCTCCATCTGTGTTTCAAAAGGTCAGTCATTGGCTCTTATATAGGAGGCTTCATCTAGGTGGCTCTATTTTCATAATGGCAGACATAAACTTTTTCCTTTACATGGAAATTACAAGAGGTACAAATGAATAGGGAAATGAACTATTTAAGATCATTTCCCACTTTACCAAGACATATATGTTACATAAAGAAACACTAATCAAATACTGTTCCATAGGCTGGAGGGCACTTCCATTTGTAAGGTGACTTAGGAGATATTGTGTTCTTCTTTCCTGTTCTTTTCTTTTCTTTTTGGGAGATTCTGATTTTCTTTGTTGTTTTTTTTTTTTTCTTCATTGTTTGGTACCATCCTACTCTCCTATTATTCATCTAGGACAGATTCTTAGAAGTTTCTGGCAAGGGAACTTACATAAAACTTGCCTGATCACTTTTATTCAAGGCTTCTAAAATAGCGTTCCAGTAAAATTAATAGCCAAGAGTAATTTTATTAATAATAATTAAAATACTAAGTGCCAGATACTTTATAAACATAACCTCTAACCCTCAATGCTCTGTCAGATAACTATTATTTCTCTGTTTTGTAGGTGAGGACATTTTTATTTATAAATAAGAGATAATTTGCCCAAGGTGAGACAATGGTAATGTAGGGATTTAAACCTATGTGCATCTGAAACCAAAACACACTTTTCACTGCACTACAACATCTCAATAAATACCACTGAAAATTAATGTTATTTCGTGCCTATTGACAAATGAACTGACATGGCACCTCCAATACATTCTATCTTCATTATTAAAAAATCTAGTCAGTAAAGGAAAGTTATCAATTCACACACTGACAGTACCACCCACAAATGGTGCAGCACTTTATCTCCTGCCAAACATTTTCTGTCACATAAACATTATGTATTTCATTATGTCACATAAGCATTATGCATTTCTACAGAAATTCACCTTGTCTCCTGAGGAATATAATGAAACCACTATTTGCCTCAAGGATTTGAGTTGGAACTGGACGATTCAGTTCTCCATTACATACCACTGAATTTAGTCATCACTGATTTTGAAAATTTTCCGGAAATTACTCAGGGCTGATGTTGAAAATTTGATGTTTTATCTAGTGGCACTATGTTAGAAAATTGTACACTATGTAGCCTATTTAAATTATTTGAATATTTTTCTAAAAGTGAATAAGTTCCTTGAGGGCTGGGGTCCTGGTATTCACCTCTGTATTCTTAATGCCAAGCACAGTGTTTAACACAGAATTGGCAGTCAATAAATATTTGGTGACCTAAAATGTTGACACTTGATCCCCGGAAGTGTCTTCAACAGTCATTTTCCCCTTAGCCCCTATGAACTGTTTAGAGCGAGGCATATCTATCAACATAAACATAAAACTAACTGAACTAGAAGTGAATGAAGAAATATAAATGTGGAGAAGGGCAATCAGGAAAATTTTCAGAAAAAGTATGGAGACAGGTCAACTTTTTGGTAACTTATCCCAACACTTTTCAAATATAATTAAAAGGACTAGAGGAAGCCCTTGTAAGGGAATTTGTACATTTATTGGTCATTTAATTCATGGTCATGTTACTTATGTTTTGGTGCCATTTCTTAATGCAGCAGGTGTTAATTAAGGTAATATTTTTATTGATATATTCATAGAGTTTTATCATAATGTTTTTGCCATCACTTTTCTGTTCCATCATATTTGTCAAGACATATTAAACTACATCTATTTCCCCATGCAAGAATTAGAAAGCATTGTGTTAATAAAATTGGGTCTCTCTATTTCCTCTCAAAGTTGGGTTGCCTTTATGAATATATTTGATAAGTATAAAAAGAACAACCCTATGTGGTAATTTTGGATGTGGGAAAATATCCCATCTACTTTATTATAGTCATTTAAATGTGAGTTCTATTCTCACCAAGTGACCACAGAGACCTGTTTCCCTTCTGAACTTCTCTACCACCTATTATATGTTCAGTACATTCCATCATTAGCACATAACCCCATATTGCTCATTATATTTTTATATAAATTTCTGCCTCACACCAACGCACACAAACACACACATATACATACACATAATTATATTGTAAACTCCCTCGCAGGCAGGGATTGGGACTAACACATTACAATATCCCAAAGTGTTTTGGTCAGTGATGACAATGAGCAGATATGTGATAAGTATCTTTTTATTGATTGTGGTTTGACCCATGAGTTATAACAATGATTTTCGTTTTCTTTGATCATTGTTAGAACATCTCCATCCTGTTGGCTCACTAGTTGCTTCTTGGTCCATAAGAACTTCTTAAAGTGATAAGGATGGTAGAGTTTGAGCAGAGGGTAGGGTGGGATGGGAGACCTCTGGGTAAAATAAAGGTTTTAATTTCATTTAGATATATATTTCAGAAGTGATTCAGAAACCAAATCTAAGCGCACAAAAATGAATCAGTTTATAAAGAAAAATGCTTAATTTTGGTCCCTGGATAAATTCTGAGGTTGTAGTTATCAGATTTGGCTAACCAATAACAGTAATAGAAATGAATAGAATATGCAATTGGAATTTTTGGAATGGACTCATCATATCGTTCAGCAAAAGTAATCTCAGAGATATCATCTCACCGCAGTTAGACTGGCCATTATTAAAAAGACCAAGAATAACAAATTCTGGCGAGGATGTGGGGAAAGGAGAACTCTTCTGTACTGTTGGTGGGACTGTAAATTAGCATAGCCATTATAGAAAACAGTATGGAGGTTCCTCAAACAACTACAGATACAACTACCATGTGATCCAGCAATCCCACTACTGGGTATATACCCAAAGGAATGGAAATCATCATGTCAAAGGGTGGGATGAATCCCATGTTCATTGCAGCTCTATTTACAATAGCCACAATATGGAACCAATGTAAGTGTCCTTCAACAGATAACTGGATAAGGAAAATGTGGCATATACACACAATGGAATATTACTCAGCCATAAAAAAGAATGAAATTCTGCCATTTGCAGCAATGTGGATGAGTCTGGAGAAAATTGTTAAGTGAAATAAGCCAGACAAGGAAAGAGTAATACCACATGTTCTCACTTATAACTGGGTGCTAAGAAAGAAGGAAAGAAAGAAAGAAAGAAAGAAAGAAAGAAAGAAAGAAAGAAAGAAAGAAAGAAAGAAAAGACCACAACAATTAATTGAACTTTCAGAAGGAAAGAACAAACCTAAGTTTACTAGAGACAAGGGTGGGGGAAGAAGGGAGGCTGTTCGGGGAGGGATAGGTCGGGTAAAGTGCATAAAGAAAAATCATGATTTGTAGTAATGAATATGCCAATAATAATTTTTAAAAATTGGGAAAAAGTAATTTCAGGAATATCTGTTCAATATCCCAAAAGTATACTGATAAATGTAGCTTTTTTTGTTGAGAAGGAATAAGACTCCATGGTATCTGCAAAACTTTCTCTATTTTGCGATGATTTAAGAATCTATGCTGTAATTTAACCAAGGTTACTCCAGGATTTAACTTTTGGAAAACCGACACATAAAATGGATATGGCTATTCTTAATCACGTATACTATTTTGCTTTGACTCTCTTAGAGCCATTTCTTGAGATAGTTTCACTTAGGTAACTGGCTCTTATAAAATATGACAGTAATATTGTTTTATTTTGAAGTTTGAGTAAGAAGAAGAAGTAATATTTCTATCTTACTAATATAGTCTATATTAGTTTTTAATTCTGAGTTAAGATTCTTTCCATAAAACAGTTTATAATGCAAAAGGGGAAAAGAAAGTTCTTGGGTACTTGATTTTCACAGTAAGGAAAGCAGAAAGGGTAAACTTAATAATTTAAGACAATTTTTATTACATATATCTGCCTAAGAAAGGCCTTAGAAAAATCACATTTTAGAGGCAAAAGCAATTTTAGAGACATCTAATGCAATCTTCTAATTTCACAAATCAAAGGAGGCTCAGAGAAGCTAAGTGGCTTAAATTTGATCACACAAGAAGCTAAAATGTTCTTTCTACTATCCCTTAGTATTAACAATTGGAGAAAATGGAAAAATGCAGAATAAAGAAGTAGTTCACAAGAAAGAGTAATCCACAAAAAGTCTGACACCCCAAGGTAAACCTAACTTATCATTACTGATGGTTTGCCAAGAACCTTTACATCCCACATCCCTCACCACCCCTGCTCTCCTCTTTTACCTCATACCTTTCTAAATTCATTCATTTCCCATTCTCAGCTTTTGCTTCATCTCTTGGAACCTAGGCTAAACTGTAATTAATAGCCACTGTTGGACAAGACATAGGTAGGGTCATTTTGTAAGTCAGAAAGTATAGTGATTTCCTTTGAGCCTATAAACATGTGCAAATCTCTCCTCCACAATTAAAGTACTTCCTTGACTTTGTGTCTTCCTCTAATAAATGTTCCCTCTCCTAAGGGTCAAAATCAAGCCCCTCAAAAAAATGTTTTCATAAAAGCCAAATAAAATGTGTGGACCTTATTTGAATCCTAATTTAAATGAAGCAACTTATTCAGATCTCAATATGAGCCAATTATGAAAAGTGAATATGGTTAGGTAGTAAGATGATATTAAGTAGCCACTTTAATGTTATTAGGTATGATGATGTTATGGTGGTATGTTTAAAATGTCATTATAATTGAAGGTGTGTAAAGACATATTAACAAAGGCAGGACTTTCAGAATGGCAGAGTGAGGACCTTGGTGAATTATTTATCTAACAAAAGCAATAAGAACATTTACAAAACTGCAAAAATTAACCATTTTAAAATTCTGGAAATTAACCAAAGGCACAGAACTAACTTAAAATATAGTCACTTAAAAACAATCTACTGAAGTTTGGTAAGAGCCATGGAGTCTATGCTGTTTTACCTTGGGGCTTTATCCATTCCCCTCCTATCACAGCAGTGGAGCATACTAGCCAAAAAAAAAAAAAAAAAAAAAAAA
>NW_007726492.1:110199-183349 GCF_000696425.1 Galeopterus variegatus | reverse complement strand
AAAAAAGGGAAAAAAAAAAAAAAAAAAAAAAAAAAAAAGGCAGCTGGTGGAGTGGAGGCTGACCTGTTTTAGAACTCCATGTAAAGCCCCATCCCCATAACACTCTCAATATTTTGACAATATTTACAGTAGTTTCCTTGAACCGCTCTGTTCCCAGGGCATTGGGCTATTTGACCTGATTCTGAGTTTAATTCCTCAGAAAAAATCCTACCCTCAGGGTATTATTGAAAACAATAACTCTAAAATGGATTCAATTACACTGAAGTTGCCTATGGCTGTGAATTTAGTTGGAACAAACAAAAGGTTGACTAAAAATTTAAAATAAAAACTAAAAGAAACACATTGATAATGGGAACAAGACAACCATAAGAGAATTTAAAATGCTCTAACATGTTCTGGGAGATCTAAAAAGCTACACATGACTGAGAAAGCCCAGAGAGAACACAGTAACTCATCTCTTGCTGTCCTTGATTTCTAGCTCAATCAGGAAGTAAAGGCTAAGAATGACATGTAAATTCTCTCAAATTTGAAGGTGTGATTTCACACAAAAATTTTCTTAGAACAGGGTAGAAGATAAACTGCCTTACAGCATTTAATGAAATATTTTGAACAATCATTAGCTGGCTATGCTAATTCAGGGGCCACTCTTAAAAACCCAGGGTTAAAAACAAAAACAAGAATAATAATTTTAAAAACTACCAGAGAAATATAACAGCCACACATTGTAAGGAATACAGAATCTATGGAATTAATCTTGGAGGTCACTGAAGCAAGCAGCAATGCGAAAAAATAAAAACAAAAATAGCAGCAACAACAAATGCTGGTGGTAGGGGAAGATCTGATTACAAAGTGGTTACATTATTTTAAAATGTTCAGGTCTAAACAAGAAATTGCAAGAAATGTCAAAACAAAAAAAAAATAAAGAAAGAAAGAAAAGTATGGTCCCTAGACTGGAATAGAAACAATTAATAGAAAGTGTCCAGAGGGGGCCCAGATGTTGGGCTTATTAGTCAAAGAGTTTAAATCAGCTATATAAATATGTTTAAATAACTAAAGAAGACTATATTAAAAGAATTAAAGGAAACTGTGATAATGTCTCACCAAATAGAGAAAATCAATAAAGAGAAACAAACTAATTTAATACTGAAAAGCACAAAAACAAATAAAAATTCTGAAGTTGAAAAGTACAGTAACTGAGATACTAAATTCATTAGATGGTCTTAATAGCAGATGTCAGCAGGCAGAAGAAAGACTTATGAACTTAAAGATACGTCAAAAGAGGTTATCCCATTTGAAGAACAGAAAGAAAGAACAATAAAGAAAAATGAACAGAGTCTCAGAGGCCTGAAGGACACCATCAAATATATGCATAATGGGAATCCAGAAGGGGAGGAGAGAAAGAGACAGAAAAACTATTTAAAAAAACAATGGATGAAAATTTCCCAAATTTGATGCAAAACTAATTTACATATCAAAAAGCTCAACAAACACCAATTAGGATAAACTGAGATACACATCTGGACACTTCATAGTTAAATAGTCAAAAGACAATCACAAAGAGCAAAGTCTGGAAGAAGTAAGAGATAAACTACTAAATATATACAAAGGGAAGCAAATAAGATTAACAGCTTATTATCAGAAGCCATGAAGGTCAGAAGGCATTGGGATGACATATTCAAGGTACTGATAGAAAAACTGATAGAATTATTGACCAGAATACCTGGCCTACAATATTTACCAAAGGGAATTTCAGTTGAAATGAAAGGCTAGAGATGGTAACTTGAATCCACATGAATTAGAACTCTTTTGTCCTCCTAAATGGTTTAAAAGACAACTCCATAAAAAATTACAAAACTGTTTTGATGTGTTATAATGTATAAAGATGTATTTTGCATGAAAATAATATCAACAAGGAGGGGGAGGGAATAGAAGCACATTGGAGCAAAGTTTCTACATACTATTGAAATTTAGTATTAATCTTAACAAGATTGTTTTAAGTTAAGATACATATTATAAGAAGTGCTATGGGTCAAATATGTTCCCTAAAGTTCACATATTGGACACTTGCTCCCCACTGTAACAGTTAAGAGGGTGAAAAATATGATTATGATATTTGAAGGATGGGGCCTTTGAGAGGTGATTGGACCACGAGAACTGTGCCCTTGTGAATAAATTAATTCATTTGTGGAGTAATGGGTCAATGGTAATGAGTTATCATGAGTGTAGACTGGTGGCTTCATAAGGAGAACACATGGGAGAGCTCTTGCTCAGGCCATTCTTTCCATATAATACTCTGAGTTGCTGTAGAGTCACCACCAAGGAGAAGGCCCTCACCAGATGTGTTCCCTGGACTGTGCACTTTTCAGCCTCCAAAACTGTAAGAAATAGATATTGTTTCTTTATAAATTACCCAGTTTCAGGTACTCTGCCATAAGCAATAGAAACAGACAAATACAGGTAGTGACTGCTAAAGTATTTGGGATTTCTTTTTGCTGGTAATGAAAATGTTCTGGAATTAGATAATGTTGATAGTTGCCTGACTTTGTGAATATACTGAAACCACTGAATTGTACACTTTTAAGGGAAAATTTTATGGTATATAAAAAATAAATAAATAAATAAAGGGATTAAACACTCAAAACAAAAAATAAGTGGGTGCTAAGGAAGGAAGGAAGGAAAGAAGGAATGAAGGAAGGAAGGAAGAAAGAAAAGACAAGACTATAATTGTATGTTGAACTTTCAGAAGGAGAGAACAAATCGATGGTTACTAGAGGCAGGAAAGTTGGAGGGAGAGGGGAGTTAGGGAGAAATTGGGTAAGGGGCACAAAGAATAATTATGATTGGTAATAATAAGTATGCTAACAATATTGTGTACATATTGTACACAAATAATCTTAGTCAACTCTACCCCCAAAATATGTATAATCAATTATGCTTCAATAAAAAATAAAGAAAAGAAAAAAAATGTATATCTCAATTTAAAAATGATATGAAAGTAGGGCCGGCTCGGCCGGCTCCCGTCAAGGGTTTGGATCCCACACACAGACCGGTTCCCGCTCACTGGCTGAGCGAAGCGCGGGGGCAACGCCGAGGGTTGCGATCCCGTTGCCGGTCCTGGTCCGATGCGGGGGTGACACTGAGGGTTGCGATCCGTTGCCGGACATGGAAAAAGACAAAAAAAAAAAAAAAAAAAAAATGATATGAAAGTAAATAGATGTATATTGTAAGCCCCAGAGTAACCACTAAGAAAACTCAAAAAAAAACATAGCAAATAAATTCAACAAAAGAGTTTAAATGGTACCCTAGAAAATATTTCTATCATCTCCATTTAGCTGATGAAGGCAAACATCATTAAGAATTTTCAGTGAGTAGCGGTAGTTGGCCTTTCAAAATCCAGAAAAATGTTGTCATGATGGTAAAAAAAACAATGATCTTGATTTTTTTTTAAACGTTGAAAAGGTTTCCCTTCTCCTTAAAAGGAAAAAATGATTAAACCTCCTGTATAATTTTTACTTTTTAGCATATAGTTTTCAAGTCACCACCTGTGCATTGTTTTTCCTGCCAGTTTTTAAAATTACAGATATAATACCTGTAACACAGGACTGCTCTGAGGTTTTGATGGACAATGTAAGTAAAAATATTAAATGTGAGAAACTGCTATTGTTTGTGTGACACAGCAAGGCAGACTGGAAAGAGCAGAAGATTTAGGGTTGAAGCTATACTTCCCCAGATGTACAACCTGAATCTACGTTTCCTCATCTGTAAAAGGTGAATAATAAGTACCTATGTAATTTTGTTAGGTTTAAGTGCTTGGCATATAGCCGGAACCCAATATATTGTAGCTATAATAATTATTAACCTTATTTTTATTATTGTTATTGTTTTTAAACATAAAATAATTTCCTTAAGGCCACAGGTTTGCTCTAGGAGGTACTGAATAAAAAATAGCAGTAGGTAAGAAAGTAAGGTGAATGTAGGTTTAACTTTGTTGTCCTACTATTTTCTCCTTTCGTTTATTTTTCTTATTAACTACCAACTTTGTGCACTGTTAGATTAACTGATTTTTTTTTTTTCCCAACGAATCCTAGCACATGTCTGAAAACAATCTACAAAGGAACATCAAGTAGCGCTGGAACTATCATATAATGGTATGTGCAATATCTAGTGAGCTTTTTTATTTCAAAGTATGAAATGGACTATTAATTACATTGTTACAATATTTTGCACCTGAATTAAATACGGTCTTAGATTCCCTCACTACATTTGCCCTTTTTTGTTTATTCATTTTTGTAATTAATTCAACTAGAGTTTACTATGTATAAAATATCATGACTTACTTAAAATGAAACTTTTAGGTGCATAGCCCATTATAAAGGCTGAGTAATCTGTCATACTGTTGCCCACTAAAAACTTTATTTATAGAACATTGCTATTCAAACATTGCCTTAATATTTTTAAATGAAACAAGTTTGGGAAAGTGGTCATTCAATTTTCCACCTCTACTCAAACTATGAGAAGCTTATCTTACTTCATTATATTTAAACCAAGAAAGTATGTATTTACATATTACATTATATTACATTACGTTACATTTAATATTATATTTAAACTGAGAAAAATATTTTCGGAATATTTGTTTTGGAAATACATAGTTTATATTTTCATATGAATACTATCTTTTTGCTCATAAATGGAAGCTTGGTTTAATGTAGCACTAAAAATAATAATACCTTAAAATTGTATGGGAAGTTAAAGTTCACTAAATATTTTCACTTTCAGTCTTTACTATTCACAAACACCTATGAAGTAGATGCTAAGTGAAATAATGTAGTTTAAAATACTTAGCATGATAGGTACAGAGTAAAAGCTAGTCATTTATAAAAGAGAATCTAGTTGTTAGAGATAATTAGTGATTTGATCAAACTCACAATATTAATATGGCATTATTGAGTCATTTGATCAAAAATATCTAGTTAAAAAACAATATTTCTTAGCCAAAATTAAAACTAAGGATTATGAAATTATCAAAACTCAAATAAGTATATGAGTGTGATTAACTTACTGTTTACCTTTAATATAATTTTTCTATTAAAAGTTATATATTTATTGGTAAAAACAACAAAATATACTACAATAATTAGTGGAAATAGTTTCTTTTCTTTTCTTTTTTTTTCTCCATTTGCCATTCTAGAGAACAGAGATTGATTATTACGGTTTATATGTGCCACCCACTGGTGAAATTCATGTATGCAGAAAGATTGTAATCCTAGTTTTTGAAGAATTGAAAATTAGAGACTTACTTTCTCCCATAATGAGAAAACACTTCAAAGAACACAGGGACTTTACTTTTCATTATTTATCAACCTTCCATTTAAATATATTTTCCATTTGAAATAAAAGACATGAAAGTGAACTTTAGTTATCAGTTCAATAGAATATATTCAGCTTTGTCCTCTGTACTAGTTTCTAAAATAGGAAATCCAGAAAAAATCTTTCTCCCTAAACATATGAAGGGGATATTAAGCTGAGAGTGTCTAAGATGAAGTTTAAGTAAAATAGAAAAATCAGTAAGTGCTTAAAGAATATTAAATGCTTTCACTTTAGTTCTCCTTCAAAGTTTTTTTTCTACAGAATTTTGAAGAGAAAATATGATTTTTATTAGCTAGTACAATTCTTTTAGTTTCCAAGAATGATGGTGATCTGGAATAAGAAAAGCTCTTGCTTATAGAAGATAGCCTGACTTAGTTCTCCCATGTGTACTTTAAGTACTAATTTAGAATACTTTCTCTGCCTCATTCTGCACAGAATTAAAATTTAGTTGCTGTGATCCTCCAATTACATAGAAAATGGCAATATACAGTGGCTTGGCTAATTTGCAATTGTACATGATCCCATAAAGACCCCCAAATATCCCGTAGCATGTAATTAAATAATAAAAATAGAAATAAATATGCTGAAAATGAAAATTTTGTCTTTAATACCCATTTTATTAAATATTTTTCAGTGAAGAAAAACACATTAAAAAAATCTCATTCAACCTTGCTTGTCTTGTTGATGGTCTTATTTAAAAAGAAACAATAACATCAGGTCATGAAAAAATATAATTCATTTAGTGTATTTTGGGACTTAATGTTATGTGGACATTGGGTGAGTAGCTTGTCTTTGCTATATTTTGAATGCAGAAAAATTAGAGTGAAAAGATTTTAGATTTTTTCTATGTTTTATTTGGAAGACAAAACTGATTTCACGGACAAAAAATACAGAATTTTTGACTAAAGAGGAAAAGAAAGAAACCAAGTTTTAAAGATTAGTCCAAGGACTCTGATACTACACAGTACAAGCACTATATTAGGGACATATACAGATGAATGTGAATAATTAAGATTCCTAGTTGTGAGAGATTCTACTTTGCAAATGAAAGACAGCTTTCAAGACTGAGTTATTACCTTTTGAGATAAAGGCTAGGTAGATTTTTCTGATTCATCTCATAATGTTTGAGTGAGGATTCTGTTTATACAGTCCATTCATTCTAAGCAAATTTTCTTTTATGTTCACTTACATGGTAACAAAAGATAAAATGTCTTCTGAGTTATTAAAATAATACATAGTAAAACTTCTCTTGCTGGGACTAAACAAAGTGGCTATAAAGATTGTAAACACATAAAAGCACATACAAAATTGCCTTGGATCATGTGTCCCCCCAAAAGTTGACCACCACTGTGACAGTGTTAAGAGGGTAGGAAATCTTATTATGGTATTTGAAATATGGGGAATTGAAGAGGTGATTAGATTGCAGGACAACACTGTAGTGAATGGATTAAAAATGGTGGTCATGTGCATGGTTTGGGGGGCTTTAAAGGGAGAATGAATGAGGAGGCTAGTCTCTCTCTGATCAATCATTTCTGCCATGTGACACCCCTCGGTCACTGTCATCACCACCAAGACCCTTACCAAATGTGTTCAGTGGACTTTGGACTTCCCAGCCTCTGAAACTGTAAGCAATACATTTTACTTTTTTATAAATCATCCAATTCCAGGTATTTCGTTGTAAGCAACAGAAGTGGACTGATATAGGAAACTGTACCAGAGAAGTGGGTTGTTGCATATAGCAAATACTTGAAAATGTGGAAGTGGCTTTGGAACTGGGTGTTGAGGAGAGGCTGGAAAAGTTTGGAGGAGCAGGCTAGAAAAAATCTAGATGCTGGTGGGAGTTTAGAAGACAAGAAAACCAGGGAAAGTTTGGAACGTTTTAATGACTGGTTAAATGGTGGTGACCAGAATGTTTACAGAAATATGGAATCTAAAGACCATTCTAAGGAGGTCTAAGATGTAAATGAGAAGGGACTATTGGAAACTGGGGCAAAGATCACCCTTGCTATGAACTGGCAAGGAACTTGGCTGCATTGTGTCCATCCTCTAGGACTCTGTGGAAGTTCGAACTTAGGAGTTGTGAAACAGAGTATTTGGTGGAAGAAATTTCTAAGCAGCAAAGCATTAAGGAAGCTACATGGCTATTTGTGACACCCTATGCTGAGTTATGAAGGCAAAGACATGATATAAAGCCAGGATTTAAAAGGGAAGCAGAGCATAAATATTTGGAAAATTTGTAGCCTGGCTAGGTGGGAGAGAAGCAGAGAGCATTTTCAGAAGAAAAATTCCATGGTGCTAAGATTAGTACAAAAGAAAGGAATTTTCAAGAGAGAGGGGAAAAGGCCCTGAAGGCAGTGCAGAAACCTCTGGAGTCAACCCTTCCATTACAGGCCCGGAGGCCTAGGGAGGCAGAATGGTCTAGGGAACAGGTCTGAGGTGCCCTGCACGGCTTGCTGCCAAGTGTCACCTCGGAATGCTGATCCCCACACCAGCACCCCACTGCTTTGGCTTCTCCAGCCTTGCCTAAATTGGCTCCAGGTGTGGCTGCACCCACTGCTTTAGAACGTATAAGCTGGAAGCCTTGGCAACATCCACGTGGTGTTAGGTCTTTAGGCTCACAGAATGTCACAGCTATGGAGGCTTGGCAGCCTCCACCAGATTTCAAAGAATGTATGGAAAAGCCTGGGGGCCCAGGAAGAGATCTGTCACAGAGGCAGATTCACCACAGACAGCCCTCACTAGAGCAGTGCCAACTGGAAATGTGGGGTAGGAGTTGGAGCAGAGAAACCCCATCAGCACCATGCCTAGTGAAGCCATGCAAGTGAACCACCACGGAGACCCCAGAATTGTGGAGCTACCAGTGTGCAATGCCAGCCTGAGAGAGCTAAGACCATCACCTAAGACCAGGAAAGCCATAGGAGCAGAGCTAACTGAGGACTTGGGGACTCAATTCCACACCAACATGCACAGCATGTCAAACATGGAGTCAAGGTACATTATTCGCCAGCTTTGAGATTTAATGCCTGCCCTGCTAGGTTTTGGACTTGCTATTAATAGGACCTATCACACCTTTCTTTTGGCCTATTTCTACCTTTTTCAATGGGAATATGTACCCTATGTTTGTCCCACCATTGTACTTTGGAAGTAGATACCTTTTTTGATTTTCCAGATGGAACTTCAGACTTTGGACCTTTGAATTGAAACAAGTTAAGACTTTGGAGATGGAATGAATGCATTGGTATGTAAAAAGGACATTAGTTTTGGGGGTCCAGGGTCAGAACAACCTGGATTGAGTGTCCTCCCAAAACTTGACCCCCACTGTGACAGTGTTAAGAGGGTGGGAAATCCTATTATGGTATTTGAATGGTGGAGGCTTTGAAGAGGTGATTGGATTGTAGGACTATGCCATAGTGAATGGATTAAAAATGGTGGTCATGGGTATGGTTTGGAAGGCTTTAAAAGGTGGGTGAATGAAGTTAGTCTTTCTCTACTCTGCCTTTTCTGCCATGTAAGACTCCTGGGTCACTGTAACCACCACCAAGACCCTCACCAGAAATGTTCCATGGACTTTGGACTTCCCAGCCTCTGAAACTGTAAGCAATAAATTTTATTTTCTTATAAATCACCCAATTCTAGGTATTTTGTTACAAGCAACAAACACACTAATGCAGAAATGTAACACTGTTATACAAAATAGTAATTCTTCTCTTCAACTCCCTATCATTAACAAAGGCACTGTACTTCTGCCTTCATAATGATAATTTCAGACTCCAAGGAACTTGCTCAAATTGGCATAACTAGATTACTATAAAATCTTAAGACATAGAGGAAAATGTAGAAAATATCTAGTTCAACCTCCTATCTTGGGCAGAAATTCCTTGTATAGCTTTTGGTGATGAAGGGAGTTCCTTTCTTTGAAAGATAGAGCTTTTCATTTTATTGAAACCTAATCTGCTTCTTTCTGTATCTTTTACCATTTATCTCACTCTTGCCTTTTAGAGCATATGAGCATGAAAATCCTTCAACTATTTGAAGATATATCATGTCCCCTCCTACTTCTCCTTCATTCCATTTTCTTTTTTTTTTTTTTCCTTTTTGTCATTTTTACTGACCGGTAACGGGATCGCAATCCTCAGTGTCGCGCCTGTACCAGGGACCAGCAACGGGATCGCGACCCTCGGTGTTGCGCCCGCACCGCGCTCAGCCAGTGAGCAGGAACCGGTCTCTACATGGGATCCGAACCCTCGGTGGGAGTGCCACTGCGCTCCCAAGCGGCACACTCTCCAGTGCGCCACCGGGCCGGCCCAACTTAATTCCATTTTCTAATCACATGGCGGCAGAGGCAAACTTGGGCCTTCAAACTTTATGTCTTAAACGGTTCTTAATAGAGTCTGAACTGCACTGAAATAAAATTATTTTGAATAAAGCTGTGGTTCTAAAACAGTGTGTATCAGCTAGGACCATGTGTAGCACCAGTACGTGTACAATACTGTAAACTATTGTCATCACTGTAGGGCTTGGAGAAATTACTCCTGAATATATGAGAGAATATTTTCTTAGTTATGCTACTCTGTGTCTCTAGAGCCATATCAAGACATACAGCAAGAATCAACATTTGATTTAAGTCTTCAGGAACATAGTATGTTCAACATTTCAATGGATCAGTAGCAGAAATACCAGTCTGGCTAGCTTGGAAAATGGGGCCCTCAACATTAGTGGTCTAAGTAAAGACGGATATTAGCCTTCTGTGGTCTTAAAATGAGGTAAAATTATGTGCCTCAGTTTTCCTCATCTGTAAAGTGGGGGAAATGTCAAACTCAACCTGTATGTTGGTTATAAGGATTGAACAAAGTAAATGAACAGATTAAGTGCTCAATGAAAGTTAACTATTATAATTATTGTTATCATGTTCTTCACCATCATCAGTGAACCCGGTTAAAGGCTGTTGGAATAGATATACTTGTACTGGCTTTGGGGAAAGAGTACTTGAAGTAAGGGCTGAGAACTTAGTTCTCTAGGAATTGGCCCATCAGCAGAGGATATAAAAAACATTGAAAGTTTCCACGAAGGGATGAGAGTTTTCAAACTCAAGGATGGGATCTACTTATATCAGGAATTGTGCTCCAGATTAGACAAATAGAAGCAAAAGAAAAAATGAGGAGAATATTCAGATTGTCAGAACTGGACATCCCAGAGGGAACCCTAACCTCACTTGAGAAGATAGGGTTTCCTCTTAAGGGAGAAAATGTAGGAAGTACTTCCCTAAATTGGTAATAGAACACTCATAGTACTTAAAGCTTTGGATGCTTTGATTTCTCTACCTGTTAAACGGGGATAGTTACATATACAGCACTTGGAATAGTGTCTGGCCCTGAGCAAACATTCAATATGTGTTAGCTGTTACTACTTAGCTTTGAGAGTGCTGCCTATCTGCCTGTAGTGAAATGACTTTTGCAAGCAGAACTGGAATGTTAACTAAAATTACATTATTTTGTGAATGTATTGGAGAACTATAGGAGTAATTAATATGCAAAAATTGTGCATCTTTAAGGGGGAAAGGAGATAAGTGCCGAAATGACTAGAGGTAGCAGACTCTAGGTAGAAGAACAAAAATCAGGACCTCTGGACAGTATCCTTCAATGTATGTCGCTGTAATTTTCTGTAAATATACTGAATGCCATTATTACTTTCTACATTTGGGGTTAAAACTTATCTGGTAAAGAATTTTTTCCCCTAGGGTAAAGAAACTGCAGGGAAATGATTAAGTATATTGGTAGAGGGAAAAAGGATATTAGGAGAAAACATTTTTTTTTTTTTGTCCTTTTTGAGACCAGCTGCACTGAGCTCAGCCAGTGAGTGCACCGGCCATCCCTATATAGGAGCCGAACCCGTGGCAGGAGCGCCACTGTGCTCCAAGCGCTGCACTCTCCCGAGTGTGCCATGGGCTTGGCCCTAGGTGAAAACATTTTAACCAAAAAGTAACAATTCATAGGTCTAGATGTGGGGGGCTGGAAAATCCCAAGTATCTTACCTCATGAATTGATTTGCAAGGGTGAAGGAGGCCTTCATTTATTCATTTTTTTAAAGGCCAGATATAGGAGTAAATGCTAGGTAGTAATCAAGTACACAAGACTGACAAGGTCCCTTCTTAGCCTATCAAAGGGACATTTTTGTGTGACTGCCTGAGGACAAGAATTAAGGCATCAGTGTATAGACTCCAGATGAGCCCAATGGAATGGGTAAGCCCTAGGGAGACAAGGATTAGCACAGCCATTATGGAAACCAGTATGGAGGTTTCTCAAACAACTACAGATAAAGCTACCATATATGATCGAGCAAACCCCTTGCATGGTATATACCCAAAGGAATGGAAATCATCATGTCGAAGGGATACCTGCACTCCTCATGTTTATCACAGCTCTGTTCACTATAGCCAAGATACGGAACCAACCTAAATGTCCCTGGATGGATGATTGGATAAAGAAAATGTGGTATATATACACAGTGGAATACTACTCAGCCATAAAAAAGAATGAAATTCTGTCATTCGCAGCAGCATGGATAAGCTTGGAGAAAATTACGTTAAGTGAAATAAGCCAGGCACAGAGAGAAATATTGCATGTTCTCACTCATCAGTGGTGAAAGGAAGGAAGGAAGGAAGGAAGGAAGGAAGGAAGGAAGGAAGGAAGGAAGGAAGGAAGGAAGGAAGGAAGGAAGAAAGAAAAATAAAGAAAGGAAAAAGAAAGAAAGAGAGAGACAAAATCATAACAATATGTTGAAATTTCAGAAGGAGAGAACAAAACTGTGGTTTCTAGAGCCAGAAAAAGGGGAGGGGGAGGGGTTACCACAAAATGGGTTAGGGGACCCAAAACAGCTTGTTAGGAAAAATAAGTTCTATTGATGTATAGTTGAGCTGGGCACCTATAATTAACAATAACTTACTGCGTGTTATCAAATGACTAGGAGAAAGGAGATCGAATGTTCTCAACACAAAGAAGTGATTGTTTTGTAATGATGAATATGCTAATTATCCTGACTTGATCATTACACACTGTGTACAGATATTGATATTCAACTCTGTACCCCACAAATATGTGTAATAAATTACATTTCAGTAAAAAAATAAAACAGAAAAAAGAAAAAAAATAGAGCTGTTTTACAGAGGGACTTTGTGAAGGGGACAGGGATGAGCATTGTTTTTTCAATGCTTAGATAACAAAAGTGGGCCACAATTATGAAGGAACATTTTCCAGATTTATGCAAGAAACATAGCCAAGTACAATGAAGACAGGAGGAAATGCAGCACACTGTAGGTTCTTTAGGGTTTGTAGGTTTGGCAGCGCCAGGTGACAGCACCCTGGATAGATAAGCAGCATTCTCATGGAAGGCATTGGTGGTGAGATGGCAGAGCATCATCTCCAATGCCTGGTTGGAGATTGTGGATTCCCAACAGACATGGCGGTACTCAGCAGATGTCCAGCGAATGATGATGGATGCCCAGTGGCAAATGACGGATGCCCAGTGGCAGATGATGGATGCCCAGACGATACTGAGAATGATGGCAGATAATGGTGGATACGTACATGTTCCATGAAAGCCCTTAAGAGTTACAACAGTGCAGGATGCAAATTGATCACATGTGAGGCAATCCCTGAGGACGTTAGAGGGAGTGGGTGTACATTTCTAGATGGCTGGAAGACCTTTGTTAGCGTGTAGAAATTTAGGGTATCTCTTTTGTGCTCACAACTGTGATGACTGTCACAAAGTTGAACACATTTAGGGACCATGTAGGTAATATCAGTGAGTAAAATTGCTAGGTGTAAAAAGATAGGGAGTGGTAGAAAACACAGCAAAGCTGGAACTCACACACTCTTAAAAGATACTCAAAATTTTAAAATATATTCGTTTTTCTTTTTTAAGCATGGCTGCATATGATAGAGAAAGCTTTATGTTTAAAAATCTAAGAAAAACCATCCTTTCTGGAAACACCTAAAAGGAATTTAAAACAATAATAGGAATTTGACAACAATGATGACTTTAAGTTGGCCATCATCATTATTGTTAACTTTTATTTCCTTCTGAGATTTCAATACTGATTTTTAAAAACTAAATAAAATGGGATATCATATTGTCTTTTCCACTGAACAGAATAAATGTGATAACATTCAATTTTGTATATTGACTCGAATAAATTGGTATAATTTCACTATGTATGAGTTTGACCATTTTTCATTAAAATTTTGTGTAGCAAATATATTTGCAGGAAAAAAGAGGCATAGGATCACCTAATGCGTGGCTAGGCAAATGTTTATTATTCTTGAGTATATGTGTATTTGTGTATATGTGCACGGGTGTGTGTATTTTCTAGGGGTTTTATCCCTCCTAACCTTACAATGTGAGGAACACACATCTACCTCTTTACAGGAATCTCGGCAGACTGGCAGAACATAGGGAGGGCAAGGACAATGGGTTTTCTAATGTGTGTTAATAGAAACATTTAGTTAGGTATTGTTTTTGCTAAATAATAAAATGATGAGTGTACATTGAAATTGTAAAATGTAATATACTCCTGTTAGTAAAATTCTAACTAGATACATTTCAACTATTTGATACTTATATATTGGTGATTTTAAGCAGATGAGGAAAAATAAGTTTCTGTTGATGAGTATAAACATTGAGAAATTTTAGTTTTGATTAAGTTGCTTTTTGAGTGCCATTATTATGGATTGTCAGATTGAGTTTGTAGGCACAGAGTGTCTTGTCTACCTGAACAATTTGAGTACCTGTGCATCTGCAGTAGAATTTTGGGTTCTCCTGGTGTTTTGGTTTTGTTATGTTTTTGAATATTATGAAGCTGTGGCTAAAATGGTCACTAGAAAAAATTTAAATTGTACTGAAAATGTCTGAGATGTGATTGAAATATGAATTTGGGGCTAGTTGTTCTGTAACAGTCTATGGAATATTATTTAGAGAAAAACTAGGGTTTTCATTCTGTGATTTATTGAAACCTGTGTTGATCTATAATAGAATGATACCAACGACAAATTGCTCCTGTTGTTTTTAATTTTTTTTATGCCTTAATGGTAAACATTGTCTTCAATGAAGTCTGTAATTTCTAAAATAGTAGCAATTTTATGTATAGATATCCACTTTCTGCAGTCTACATTTATTTTGCATATTTTACATATGGTATATGTATTATTACATATTTTCATATTTTACATACATTATTCCTCACTAGAGGGATCAAGGTCCCTGAGAGATGGGAGTTCCAGGTACTGGTTATGGAATGAGTCTGGAATGCGTCACAACGTATGTGTGCCTTATTGCAGCACTAATCATGATAGCCAAGATATTGAATCAACCTATGTGTCCACTGACAGGATGAATGAATAAAGAAAATGTCTTATATACAAGGGTACTTCAAAAAGTTCATGGAAAGATTTGTATTATCTTTTAATTCTATTTTTCCATGAACTTTTTGAAGTATCCTCACATACACAATGGAATACTACTCAGACATAAAAAAAAGAATGAAATCCTGTTATTTGTAGCAATGTGGTTGAGCCTGGAAGTCATTATGTTAACTAAAATAAGCCCTGCACAGAAAGATAAATACCACATGTCCTCACTCATAAGTGGGAGCTAAAAAATGTTGAGCTTATAGAAGTAGAGAGTAGAATTGTGGTTTAAGAGGAGAACTGGAGGCTTGGAAGGGAAAGTGGGGAGAGGGGATAGTGAGAGATTGGTTAATGGACACAAAATCACAGCTAGATAGGAAAAATATGTTCTAGTGGTATACAGTGGTGCTAGGCATCTATAATTAACAATAATTTGTTGTATGTTCTCTAAGAGCTAGAAGAGAGAAGTTCAAATGCTCTCATCACAGGAAGATAATAATTTTTTTTTTCTGACGATGAATGTGTTCATTGCCCTGATTTGATCATCACACATTATATGCCTGTGTTGAAACATACCTCTGTACCACATAAATACAAGTATGTTCAATCAATTAAAAGATGGATACATGAATTAAAAGTTTTTGAAATTTTAAGATAATTAAGATTCACACGCAGTTAGCTGTAAGAAATAATGTAGAGATGACATGTACCCTTAACCTGGTTTCCTCCAATGGTAACATCTTGCAAAGCTATAGTAAAATATCACAACCAGGATATTGACATTGATATAGTCAAGATGCAGAATAGTTCCATTCATTACTGCATGAATTCCTCTTGTTGCCTTTTTATAACCACACCCACCTCCCTCCCCAATTCCCATCCTTAAACCCTGGAAACCATTAATGTGTTGTCTATTTCTGTAATTTTTTCATATAAAGAATGTTATAGAAATGGAATCATATGACATATGAGTTTTTGAGACTGGCATTTTTCACTTAGCATAATTCTGTGGAGAATCATCCAGGCTGTTGCAAGAATCAATAGTTCATTCCTTTTTACTGATGAGTAATATCCCATGGTATGGATGTACCACAGTTTGTTTAATCATTTACCCATGGAATATTGTTTCCAGTTTGGGGCTATTATGAATAAAGCTGCTATAAACATCAGTGTATAGGTTTTTGTGAAAACATAAGCTTCATTTCTCTGGGATAAATGCCCAGGAGTGCAACTGCTGGGTTGTATGGTAGTTGCCTGTTTAGGTTTTTAAGAAACTGCCAAACAAAATGTAAAGTGGTTGCACCATTTTACATTCCCACCAGCAATGTATGAGTAATCCAGTTTCTTTAAATCCTTTGTAGCATTTAATTTTGTCACTACTTTTGATTTTTGCAATTCGAATATCTGTGTAGTAGCATCTCATTATGGTTCTAATTTACATTTCCCTAATGTGTAATGCTAGATGTCAAACATCTTTTCATGTTCTTATTTACCATCTGTATATTCTTTACAGTGAAATGTCTCTTTATGTCTTTTGCACGTTCTCAAAATGAATTGTTAACTTTTTTCTGTTCAGATTTGAGAGTTTTATATATCTTCTACATACCAGTTGTAGTGGGCTGAAAAATGACCGCCCCCCCAAAAAACATACCTTTGTCCTAATGCCTGCAACCTTTGAGTGTTACCTAGTATGGCAATAAAAAGGGAGGTCTTTGCAGATGTAATTAAGTTAGAGATCTTGAGATGGATTTATGCTGGACTATGTAAGTGGGTCCTATATAATCACATGTATCCTTATAAAAGTGAGGCAGAGGGAAATTTCAAAAAGATGAGAAGCAGGCAATGTGACCATGAAGGCAGAAAGTGGACTGAAGTGGCCATAAGCCAATGAATACCAGCAGCCAGTAGAAACTGGAAAGAGCAAAGAAAGGATATTCTCCTAGAGTCTCTGGAAGGAGCATGACCTGGCAGACAACTTCATTTCAGCCTAGCAAAACTGACTTCTGACTTCTGGCCTCTAAAACTATGAGAGAATAAATTTCTGTTGTCACCAAGTTTGTGGTAATTTCTTACAGCAGCCGTAGAAAACTGATACAGTATTCTTTCTTTATGGGACATATGTTTTACAAATATTTCTCCCACTCTGCAGATTTTCTATTTTCTTAAAGGGCTTTTTTGCAGAGCAGTTTTTGATTTTGATGAAGTCCAATTTATACATTTTTTTCTTTCATGTATCCGGCCCTTGCTGTCAAATCTAAGAACTCTGCCTAGCCGTAGAGCCAGAAAATGTTTCTATGATTTTTCCTCAAGTTTTATAGTTTCACATTTTACACTTAAGTCTGTGATCCATTTGAGTTAATTTTTGTATAAAGTATGAAGTTTAGACTAAGGTTCATTTATTTGCCCATGGAGGACCAATTTTGGGAGGCACCATTTGTTCCTCCATTGGACTACTTTCGCATCTTTGTCAAAAATTAACTGGGCATATTTATGTGAGTATATTTCTTGGTTCTCTATGCTGTTCCAATGACCTATGTGTCTATTCCTCTGCTAATACAACATTGTTTTAATTACTGCAGCTATCTGGTAATCCTTGATATCAGGTAGAGTAATTCTTCCTACTTTATTCTTCTTTTTCAAGATCGGTTTAGCTATTCTAGGACCTGCCCTTTCCTTTCCATATAAATTTGAATGTAAGCTTGACTATGTCTAAAAACCCTTGCTGGGATTCTGATAGGAATTGCATTAAATTAATTTGGGAAGTATTATGGGCTGAATTGTGTCCTCCTAAAATTCATGTGTTGAAGTCCCAAACCCAGTACCTCAGAATGTGAATGTATTTGGAGATATGGTCTTTAAAATGGTAATTAAGATAAATGTGGTCATTAGGGTAGGCTATAATCCAATATGGCTAGTGTACTTTAAGAAGAGGAAATTTGGACAGTAGAGAGAGAAAGCCATGTGGAGAACACAGGAAGAAGACAGCCATCTATAAGCCAATCAGAAAGGCCTCAGAAGAAATCAATCCTGCCGACACCTTGATCTCCAATTTCTAGCCTCTAGAACTGTGAGAAAATAAATCTGTTGTTTAAGCCACCCAGTCTGTGATACTTTGTGATGGCAGCTCTAGCAAACGAATACAGGAAGAACTGACATCTTTGACAGGTTGAGTCTTCCAATCCATGAACAGAATGTGTTTCTTGATTTACTTAGACTTTTGATTTCTTTCATCAGCATTTTATAATGTTAAGTGTACAAATTCTGTACATATTTTATTACATCTAGACCTGAGTATTTTCTTTTCAGTGATAGTAAATCAAATTGAATTTTAATTTTGGTTTCCATATGATCATTGTTTGTATAAAAATGTGATTGACTTCTGTGTATTGATCTTATATCCTGTGACCTTGTTGAAATCACTTATTAGTTCTAGGAGTTTTTTGTAGATTCTTTAAGATTTTCTACAAAAACATGCTCATGGGAACACTTTTACTTCTTCCTTTTAAATCTATATGCCTTTCTCTTTTTGCCTTATTGCAATGGCTATCCAACAGAGGAAGAATAGTATATTAGCTTCCTATGGCTGCTGTAAAAAATTACCACAAACTTGGTGACTTAAAACACCTTTCAGTACTATGCTGTGTGACAGTGGTGAGAACAGATATCTTGCCTTATTCTTAATCTTAGGGGAAAGCATTCCATCTTTCACTGTTTTCACTGTTTACTGTTTTCACTACTGTGGGCAGATGAGCCCACCCTGTCATTGAGTATGGGTCTTCTTGCTTAGTCCCTGCTTTTGTTTGTTTGTTTGTTTTTTGTCTATTCCTGGTGGTGATCCTGAGTTGCAGGCCTTTCCAATACCCAGACCAGTATATATGGGAGATAAAAAGAAACCACAGGGAAGTCACTGCACTGTCATTCTTCAAGTATTGAATCCTCTAACCAGTCTATCTTCTTCTTTGTGCTTTCAGAGTCCTTGTATAATTATCTGTCAAATTATATTTAGAGGGGTGTAGCAGGGAAAAGTGAGTCCAGTCCATTTTGTTCCTGAACCATATATATTTTTAATAGTTATAAAATCTTACATAGTAACACAAGTTTTTTATTTGTTTGTTTGTTTTAAGATGAGCATAGAATATCTAATTACTACTATGGAATTACTATGGAATTCAGAGATATTTGAAAGAATTTCTTGGGTTTTATTTATTTATTTTTTCAGCAGCTGGCTGGTATGGGGGTCCAAACCCGTGACCTTGGTGTTATAACATTGTGTTCTAACCAACTGAACTAACTAGCCAGCTTACTCCTTGGGTTTTAGAGTTGACTGTGGGTGAAGGAGATTAGGAATTCAACTGGGAGTGACAAAAAGATGAAGTTCTAGGCTGGTAAGAGAGAACGGGAACAACTGTGGTTGGATTCTGCTGGGTGAAGAATAGGGTGATATTGCGACTTTAGAGTTAGCTATTAAAATGCACCTAATGCCCCTGGGACATTTTGCCAATCTGTATGCAGAAATAGAGCTTGACTCATATTTGTCAATTGCTCTATGTTTATGATGTTTTAGGTATTCTGCATTAGTCAGTCATCAGCCTTAAAATTCTGGTGCAGTGGACCAGAGGGCATGACCTTCTCTTTTGAAGGGGTCAAAGGGTACCTAGGGAACATGTGTGAGGTGAATTGGAAGGGGATCTGAAGGCGGTTTAAGAATGGAAAGGAAAAAACAAAAATAACGCTCTAAGTAACAACACAACTTACTGCATAAGAGGTACTGAGATTTTCACAAATTATATAATGATTTTTCAAATTCATTTGAATATTTTTCTCATTTGTGCATGCCTCTGATGTACTAAAATAAACATGTGCTCTCTCAGATACTAAATCCAAAAATTTCTGATTTAAGTGCTTTATTTCTTTCTAAGTTATTTGTGACCAAAATGTCTAAAGTCTGGGAGTTTCTGTATCATATTAAAAAGTGACTGAACTTTAGTAAACGTAATGGCACATGCTCAGTTTGCGTTAGGAATTTGAGAATGCTGTTCTCATTCCCAGTCCTCAGTTGGACATCTCTTAAGTTTAATGTTCTTAGCCTCTTTTGAAGAAGTTCTGTTTGGTTATGAAAATAGAGCTCAAGTGAGAATCTTACCTATTACCATGGCAGATCTTTCCAGAAGTTTGGAATGAGCAGGGGTTTTGAGGGAGAAGGAAAATTAAAGCAATAACATAGCAATAACTATATTTTCAAACTGGAAACATGAGGTCATCGTGAAAGTACACAACTACAAAAATGTCTTCATATATTTATGGGAACAAAAATAAATCATTTTGAAGCATACTGTGAACTGAGTACCTCAGTTGTTCCCAAAGGCTTCAGCCATCAAATGAAAGTTTGAGGCACTGAGCCAATTCACAAAACTACCTTCATTCCTGCCAATACATTGAGGCATTTAAAAAAAAACAAACAAGGGCCGGCCCATGGCTCACTCAGGAGAGTGCGGTGCTGATAACACCAAGGCCACGGGTTCAGATCCTATATAGAGATGGCCGGTTAGCTCACTGGCTGAGCGTGGTGCTGACAACACCGAGTCAGGGGTTAAGATCCCCTAACCGGTCATCTTTAAAAAAATAATAATAATAATAAATAAAAACCAACAGGCTTTCCCTTTGGCATTTTAGGGAACAAACCTCACTTAATTTTCCTCTAATTCAGCTTTCACGTCCCTTCCTCCCTCGCCCAGCAACCTCTCCTGACTTTTAAAATGTAAACTATGAGTGTCAAAATGTTATAATAAAAAATGAAAATGGATGTTTGAATCAGCTAGATCTAGGTTCGAATCCTGACTCTGCTATCAACTAGCCTAGTCTTGTGACTTTGGGCAATTAGGTTTTTGTGAGAATTTAAAATGATAACAACTGTTAAGGTCTTGACATACTAATAAACTCAAACTCCAATGAAACACTGTTTGTTCTTCAAAATTTGGCCAGTCTCACTGTCACTGTGAAGTCTTCCTGAGCTATCTTCTCCCAGCTCTAGTGCAATCATTTCATACATCCTCAGTCTCATTACCTCCCAATCTGATGTATCTTGCTGTATAGCTGAAACTGGACGTGTTAGTGTTTTTATTGTGTGTCTGCCACTTTCCTTTGTAGGTATTTACTTGGGTTTGTCTCTTTGAAAAAGGGAGTTAAATCCTCTCTGTCATTTATTGTAGTGTTTAAGAACATAGGTTCTAAAGCCAGACAGCTTCAGCTTAAAATCCCTACTCTACAATATCCTGACCATGTGTCCTTCTGCGCATTACCTAATAACCCTGTTGCTCTGTTCTATCATATGTAAATCAGGGATGATAATAGAATCTAACTCATATGGTTTGTGAGAATTAAATGATTTAATACTTGTAAAATGCTTAAAACAGTGCCTGGCAAATAGGAAATACTCAATGAATGTTAGCTGTGATTATTGTAGCTTCTTGCAAAGCTGCATACAATTAATTATATGCTCTGCAACTTCCATAAAGACTTGCCTCTAGGGGCCGGCCCGGTGGCGCACTGCTACAGTGCGCCGCGCGGCGCTCCCACCGAGGGTTCGGATCCCACATACAGACCGGCCGCTCACTGGCTGAGCGAGGTGCGGGAGCAACACCGAGGGTTGCAATCCCATTGCCGGTCCCTGTCCGGTACGGGCGTGACACTGAGGGTTGCGATCCGTTGCTGGTCACGAAAAAAGACAAAAAGGAAAAAAAAAAAAAAGACTTGCCTCTAGACAGTGCCGGCAAGCGGAATAACATGTATTCAGTTATATTTATATAATTGATTTATCTACACAGATCTTGGATGTGCATTCTAATTTCTCTAAAATAATGGAAAACAGAACAAGTTAAATATGACACCTCAAATACACATACGATGACAGGATAACAGGATTGGGAAAGAAAGCCAGAAAAGAAGAAATTATTTGAACAATGACAGAGTAAATGTTATGGATTCAGTGTTTTCAAGTAGGATTTAGGAGAGGCAGAACTGTTCATGTCATTTTTTTCAAGAGTTCATTGCAAGTTGAAATGCAATGATGCTGTTCCATAACTCACATTTTACTGTTGCTTAAGGAGCCACTTAAGTCTTCCATTTCTTGAAGTAGTTGCACTTATACATAGCTGCATGAACTCAGACAAAAATATGCCATGCTGCCACAAGGAAAATGGGTGTGATCTGGCCTCCTAAACGAATAAGAAGTTTCAAAAATTCAAGTCTTCATGATCACCTAACTTCAAACCTGAAGTCTGTTAGCTACATGAGGATTGAATGGATTTATATTTATAATCTAGCTTTAATCTATAAACAATAGCTCTGTGAATGAAAACATATATAATGAAATACCACATAATAGTAAGGGACAATTTGAGGTTGCATCCAATTTATTATAAAAATAGATTCAGGACCAGTAATGATTGTTTCATTTTTTCCTAAAACATATACAATTGGCTCAACTTTTAATTAATTACTAAAAATGCTTTTTTTTTTGACATTTTTAAAAATTTTTATTTGGTATCTACATATCCTTTATGGTGAAGTGTCTATTTAGATTTCTTGCTATTTTTTTCTATTAAATTTACTTTTATTATTTTGAGATTTGAGAGTTCTTTACCTAGTCTGGATGCAAATCCTTTACTAGATATGTTATCGTTGAATATTCTCTACCAACCTGTGGCTTCCCTTTCATTCACCTAACAGTATTGTTTAAAGAGCAAAAGTTCTAAATTTAGATATGGTCCATTTTATCCATTCTTTTTTATGGCTCATGGCTTTTGTTGTTACAGCTAAGAATTCTTGGCCTAACCTGAAATCATAAAGATTTTCTACTGTGTTTTCTTCTAGAATTTTATTAGTTTTGCATTTTACATTTAGTTCTACATTTCGAGTTAAGTTTTGTATAAGCTGTGAAGTATGGATTGAGGTTCATTTTTGCATACAGTTGTGCAATATTCCCAGCAACATCTGTTGAAAAGACTGTTCCTTCTCTACTGAAATGCCTTTGTCAAAAATTAAGAGATCCTCTATTTGAATACATTCATATATGCATTTACTTTTTGTTTTATTTTTTGACAGTTTTTTATTGAAACATAACTAATTATACATATTTGTGGGTTACAGGTTTGAATATTAATACTTGTGTACAATATGTCGTGATTAAATCAGGATAATCAGTATACTCATGTTTATGAAACATAATATTTGTGACTCTTAACCAATTTCTAGCTGATCTCCACCTCTTGCTTTCCCACCTCTAATGACCACAGCCCTTTTCAAATTTTTTCTGAAAGTTTAACAAATTATTGTGATTATTGTTTCTCTCTTTCTTTCTTCCTTCTTTTCTTCTCTATTCATTTTTTAGCTCCCACTTAAGAGTGAGGACGTGCAGCATTTCTCCTTCTGCACCTGGCTTATTTCACTTAACATAATTTTCTCCAAGCTCATCCATGCTGCTGTGAATGACAGAATTTCATTCCTTTTTACAGCACAATATTATTCCATTGTGTATATATGCCACATTTTCCTTATCCAGTCATCTATCGATGGACATTTAGATTGGTTCCAACTCTTGGTTATTGTAAATAGAGCTGCAATAAATATGGGAGTGCAGGTATCCCTTTGATATGATGATTTCCAGTCCTTTGGGCATATACCCAGCACTGGGATTGCTGGATTGTAAAGCAATTCTATCTGTAGTTCTTTGAGGACCCTCCATACCATTTTCTATAATGGCTGCACCAACTTACAGTCACACCAACAATGTAGGAGGGTTCCCCTTTCTTCACATCCTTGCCAGCATTTGTTATTCTCTGTCTTTTTGGTAATGGTCAGTCTAACTGGTGTAAGATGATATCACAATGTGGTTTCGATTTGCATTTCCCTGATGCTTAGTGATGTTGAACATTTTTTCATGTGCCCGTTCAGCTCCTTTGCCCATTTTTAAATCCGGTTACTTATTTTTTTACTGTTATGTTGTTTGAGTTCCTTATATATTTTGGATATTAATACCTTGCTGGATACATAGCTTGCAAGTATTTTTCTCTTTCATAACTGACACTGGTAATTTGAGTTTTCTCCCTGCCAGATCAGTCTGGCTAGAGGTTTATTAATTTTATCAACCTTGTAAAAGAATGAGCTTTCTGCTCCACTAATTTTCCTCTATTACTTTTCTATTTTTAATCTCACTGGCTTCTGCTCTGAATTTTATTTCTTTCCTCCTGGTTGCAAAGGGTTTGATATGCTTTTTATTTCATAGCTTCTAAAAGTAGAAGCTCAGTTTACTGATTTGAGACCTTATTTCCTAAAATAAGTAATTATTGCCATAAATCTTCCTCTAAGCACTACTTTAGCTGCATTACCTTTATTGAGGTATAATTGACAAATAAACTATATATATCTTAAAAACTGTATATTTAAAGTATACAATTGATGTTTACACATATATACTTATATATGTATATGCATGCTTGTGAAATCACACTACTGTCAAGATAATTAACATAGCCATTATAACCCACATTCTCGTCTTGCCATTTAATAACCCATTTCATCTGTGCTACCCCGCTCCTGATAATCTCCAGCTTTTGTTGTTACAGCTAAGAACTCTCGGCCTAACCTGAAATCGTAAAGATTTTCTACTGTGTTTTCTTCTAGAATTTTAGTAGTTTTGCATTTTACGTTTAGCTCTACATTTCATTTTGAGTTAAGTTTTGTATAAGCTGTGAACTATGGATTGATCTTCTTTCTGCCACTGTAGATTGATCTGCACTTTCTAAAATTTTATGTAAATGAACACATGTAGCATGTACTCTTTATGTGGCTCCTTTCACTCAATTTTATTTTAGGTGTAGTGTATGTCACTGTTTGTGTGAATAGTTCTTTCCTTTTTATTGCCAGTGTGTAGCAATTTGATTATATGTGTTTGAGCATGGTTTTCCTTGAGTTTACCTTGTTTGAGGTTGGCTGAACTTCTTGAATCTTTAAATGTATTTTACCGAATTTGGGAAGTTATTGGCCATTTTTTGTTTTCTGCACCAATCTTTTTCTCCTTTCCTTTTGGAATTCTAATGACACAAATATTCTACAATTTGATAGAATCCCACAAGTTCTTGAAGCATTGTTTATTTTTCTTCAGTCTTTCTATTATCTTTAGTATATTTGCACACTTACGCAATCCCCTAATACACAAAAAATATCAAAATCACTATTGTATGTCACTGATAAAACTAAATCTACTCTAGAGTTCATTTATTTATAGTTTTATCTTTAGATTGAATGTATATAGTATGAACATTGCCTTCTAAAATTATTCGGGTTCTTTTTTGTACTGTCCACTTCAAAGTGTTTATCTATTAATTTCAAATAGAGTTAGGTTCTCTTGATTTTGTTCATAATTCATATCAGTTAACAGAACTTCCTTATTCTTTTTAACAGTTTCATGGTACTTCATTATATGAATATTCTGTAATATATTCAATTAATCTCCTATATACAGACTTTAAGTTAAAGTTATTTCAAATATTTTGCAGTTACAAACAATGCTCATATGAATTACCTGATACATATATATTTTGCTATTATCAAAGGTTTATTATCCAGTGTAAATTTTTAGAAGTTAGTTTGCCAATCTGATAAGTTTACAAATGGTATCATAGTGTCATTCATTTTGCGTTTCCCTCCCAAAGATTGATATCAAACATATTTTCATATATTTAAGAACTATATAAAAGTGTGTACATAATTAAAATATTTACAAATATTTTAAAATATATAAATATATTTTTAAATATATAAATATATTTTTAAAACCACAAATTACCTACTCATACCATTAGCTCATTTTTCTAATGAGCATTGGATCTTTTTACCACAGTTTTGAAGAATTCTTTACATACTAGTAATATTAGCCCTTTGTGATATATGTTGCAAATATTTTCTATGAAGTTTATTATTTGCTTTTGAACTTTGCTATTGGTGTTTTTACCATGTACGAACTTTTTGAAGTACCTTTGTATTATTGTTTTTATTATTTTTGTTGTTATTGTTTCTACTAGTTTTACACATTTCTTCCTTAGTATATTCTCTTTTTCTTACTGTTTTAAGTGTTGATTTCCTCAACTGGTTCTTTGTATACATTAATGCTATTGATTTTTGCATGCTAATGTTATATCCTGATGTATTACTGAATGTAACCTTTTTTCTTTTTTTTTAGGGTGCTTGAGATATACTGGAAAAAGAGATAATTTTACTTTTTCAGGTTTTGTACCTCTAATTAATTTATCTTGTCTAGCTACGTTAACTAATATCTACAGTAAAATGTTAAATACAAGAGTACTTCAAAAAATTCATGGAAAGATTTGTATGATATTTTAATTCTATTTTTCCACTATCTTTTTGAAGTATCCTTGTACGAGTGGAAATATAAACCATGTTCATCATTTTCTTGATTTTCGTACAAGTATCCTTAGCGTTTTCCCATTAAGTAAGATGTCAGCTGTAGGACTAAGTTATTTATATTTTATCACAGTAAGAAAGTACTATTAATTTTTATTTTCTTGAGTGATTTCTATCTAAATAGCTGTGAATTTTGACAAACGCTTTTCCATCCAACATATTTAGAGATAAATCATATACTTTTAAAATAAGTTTTTAATGTTAATATTATAAATATAATACTATATTAATATTATAATTGTACCAACATTGTTTATAATGTTCATTATTATTAGTTTTAATTTTTAGTATGTATTAATTAGTAATAATGTCGATGTCATATATTAATATATTTTATTAAGGCATTTCCTAATATTGAGCCAACATAGTGTTATTGGAATAATAATATGACCACCCAGTCGATCATGATGTGTGTTTTTTTAATTTAATGTTTAGAGAGAAAATCATTTTCTCAACATTAGAAATGAAGGAAAAAAATCACATATTAAATTTAAAGTCAATTGATAAGGAACAATTTAATACTCAAACATTAATATCCTTAAAAATGAATTAGAAAAATATGAACAGAAATTTGATGAAGGACATGAGCAGATAAGTTGCACTCCCAAAGAAACACACATGGCTAATAAGTGCATTCTAAGATGTTGCTGCAGGGGGAAGGGGTGGGGCTGGCCCTTGGCTCCTGTCTCAGGACCCTGTGCAGCTGGCTCTGTTGCTCACCTCTGTATTATTTTTAATGTGGCATTAAATTCTTTTATTCAACTTTATTGAGGTATAATTGACAAATAATATTTGTATATATTTATGGTGCATAATATGATGTTTTGATATATGTATAAATTGTGAAATGATTAAAGCAAACTAATTAACATATGCATCACCTCACATGCTTATCTGTTTTTGAGAGGTGAACATTTAAGATTTATTCTCTTACTATTTTCAAGCATACGATACATTATTATTAACTATAGTCACAACAGAATTTACCTGTCTAACTGAAACTTTGTATTCTTTGACCAGCGTCTCTTATTTCCTTTGTACCATCCCCCTGCCCCCAATCCCCAGGTCCTGGCATACTATTATACTTTCTGCTTCTATGAGTTCTACTTTTTTAGATTAATGTGGCATTGGATTCTATGTGATAGTATTTTATAAAATATTTTGGCATTAATAGTCATAAGAGATGCGGGTGCATAGTTTTCCTTCTTTGTTACTATCTTTATCTAGTTTATGTATCAAAGTTATGCTCACTTCATATAAGAATTAGGGAGTTTTCCTTTGTTTTAAATGCTCTGAAACAATTTATGGAACGTTATGACTGTGATCTTTGAAGATTTTATAGGATTACTCAGTGAAACTATTTAGATCTGGTGTTTTTTGTTGAGTAGTTTCCTTAACTTTCTCTATTTCTTCCACTGCAATTGGTCTATTTCTTTCTATGTCTAACGGGGTCAATTTTGTTAGCCTAAATTCCCTTGAGAAGTGATCTATTTTCTTATATTTTCAATTGATTTGCATATAAATCTATAACGTAATCTTAAGATTTTAAAAATGTATTTTGCTTCAGTAGTTATTTCCCCAGTCATATCTTATTTTCTATACTTACGCTTTCTTCCTTTTTTCCTTGTTTAAAGTAGCTTGGGTTATTTCATTTTGTTAAAATCTTCTTTAAAAAAAACGGGATTTTGATTTTTTGATTAGGTTTATTGTTCCTCTCTTCTTTACCCTGTCAATTACTGTTTTATCTTTATTTTTTTTCTTTTTGTGCTTTTTTTTTTTTTTTTTTTTTGCTTTTTTTTTTTTTTTTTTTTTGCTTTTTTTTTTTTTTTTTTTTTGCTTTTTTTTTTTTTTTTTTTTTGCTTTTTTTTTTTTTTTTTTTTTGCTTTTTTTTTTTTTTTTTTTTTGCTTTTTTTTTTTTTTTTTTGGTTTATTTTGTAGTTCTTTTCTTCCAAGGTTACTTGCTGGGAATTTAATTTATTTGTATATTTTAATATTTTACTAATAAATGTGATTAGGTCTATGACTTTTACTTTGATCACTGCTTTAAGTATATGGTATAGATTTTGATATGTATGGTATATGCTATATTTTAAGAGAAATTTTGTAATTTCTGTTTGAATTTCTCTTTCAACCAAGAATTGTTTAAAATTTGTTACAATTTCAAGATGAGATGGTCTTAAAACTATTGTTGCTAGTACTTTCTAGTATTATTGCATTGTTATCAGAAAGCATTTTTTGTAATATTGCTACTTTTCTAACGTTTTCTTCTTTTATTGAAACAATTGATTCTACATATTTGTGGGGTACAGAGTTGACTATCAGTATTTGTGTACAATATGTGATGATCAAAACAGGATACTTGGTATATTCATTATTACAAAATGTAAAATATAGTTTTTATTTGGTTTTTGGTTTTTGCCACAAAACAAGTCTTAATATATTTGAAAGGCCTAAGATCATAGAAAATATGTTCTCTACCATAATAACAGAAGGAAATTTAGAAAATGCACAGACATGTGGAAACAACATTAAACAACACTCTACTTATTAAACAATGGGTAAAAAGAAAAATCTCAGGGAAATTAGAGAGTACTTTGAGATAAAAATCAAAGTGCAACATATCAAAATTTATAGGACACAGGGCTCATGCTGTGCTTAGAGGAAAATTTATACTTGGAAAAACCTCTATTAAAAATAAGAAAAATCTCAAATCAGTAATGTAAACTTCTACCTTAAGAAAATAGAAAAAGAAGAACAAACTAAACCAAAATCAAATGTAAGTAGGAAATAACATAGATTACAACAGAAATATATAAAATAGGGAATTTAAAAAAATAGAGAAAATCAACAAAACCAAATGTTGATTCTTTAAAAAGACCAACAAAATTTGTAAACCTTTATCTAGACTGGCCAAGAAAGAAAGAGGGAAGATTGACATTACTAAAATCAGAAATCATTGCAAGGACATTAGTACATTGCCATTACGGTTTTTTGTGGTGGCAAGATTTAGTTACTTTTCTCTTTCTCATTTGCATTTTTGTTCTAACAGTGGGTTTTGTTCTTTCTTGTGTATTCATGGTAGTAACTACCATTTTTCAATTCCAGATGTAGGACTTCCTTGAGGATTTCTTGTAGGGTTGGCTGTGTGGTGGTAAACTCTCCCAGTTTTTGTTTGTCTGGAAAATACACAATTTCCTCCTCATTTCTGAAGGATAGCCTTGCTAGATATAGTGTTCTTGGCTGGCAGTATTTTTCTTTTAGTATTTTGAATATATCATCCCATTTTCTTCTGGCCTGTAGAGTTTCTGTTGAGAAGTCTGTTAGTCTGATAGGAGCTCCCTTATAGGTGACCTGATGCTTTTTGCTTGCTTCTTTGGATTCTTTCTTAGTCTTTGAGTTTTGCCAGTTTGAGTATAATGTGTCTTAGAGAGGATCTTTTTGGGTTGAATCTGTTTGGGGATCTTTGAGCCTCCTGGATCTGAAGGTCTGTGTCTCTCCCTATACCTGAGAAGTTTTCCATTATTATTTCATTGAATAGGTTTTCTATTTCTTTTCCTTTCTCCTCCCCTTTTGGAACACACACCCATGATTTGAATGTTTGTGCACTTAAGGTTGTCTGCTAGCTCTCTTAGATTTTCTACATTTTTTAAAGTTCTTTTTTCTTTTCTTTTTGTCTGCTTGGGTTATTTCAAAAAGACTATCTTCAAGATCAAAAATTCTTCTTCTGCTTATTCTAGGCTGCTGCTTAAGCTATTGGTTGTGTTTTTTATTTCACTGTATTCTTTTGCTAATGTCATTTTGGGGGGATTTTCATATTTCTAGTATCTCTGTGTTGGTGTCTGGTCATCTGGTAGAGCAATTGCTTCTTCTATTATTCTGGAGTGGACTTTAAGGAGAGAGATTTTCTCTTCTTTTTCTGGTCTCCGCTGGTCACTCTCCTTGTACCAATGGAGTCAAGTCTCTGGTGGGCCACCTGCATGGTGACTGTGGTTACTACTGTGGTCTCAAGCAGCTTTTGTGGAGTTGTGGTTGTGGTAGTGGCTGTGGTGGGACACCTGGGTGGAAGTGGTGTTTTCAGCACGCTTCAGGGGGTGCTGCCTTTGGTTTCTGCCTAGGACCTCAGGCATTGCTTTCATTCCTGCTTTCAGGGAGAGAGGGCTACCCTTGGCTCTTGCCCAGGACCCCAGGTATTGTTCTCTTGCTTGCTTCCAGATAGAGGTACTTTTCTAATATTTTCTTTGTGATCTAATATATAATTAATGTTCATGAGTGCTTCATGTACACTTAAGAAGAAAGTATACTCTGTATAGTAAGGGTGTAAAATTCAGTATACACCCATAAGATCTATATCCTTATTTACTATTATCCATATCCTTATTTACTTTTGTCCCATCTTTCTTGTACTGAGTATGATGTGTCTGCCATTATTAGAATGTATCCACAAATGTACTCTACCATCTTTTTTCAGTTTTTGCTTTATGAAGATCTTTGCTGTGTTACTGGGTGCAGAGATATTCTTAACTGCTATATCTTTGTTGTTAGTTGTGGCTTTTATCATTTATGAGCATTTTTCTTTTTCACACTTATAGCTTTTTTGACTTGAAATTTACTTTGCCAGATAATAAGATCACAATTTCTGCTCTCTTTTTACCATTTGCTTGGTACACTTTTGCCCACCCCCTTATTTTTTAGCCACCTTGATTTTAAGGCTTCCTTTTGTATGCAGAATATAGTTGGATCTTTATTTGTAAGCCAAATTTAAAATCTTTTATTTTTAATAGTGTTAGGTTCATTCAAGTTTACTGCTATTACTTATATGCTTTATTTCAACTCTGTCATATTATATCATGATATGATCTTAAGTGCATTATGTTTTATTTTCTTCTGTTTCCTTTCCAGTTGATTGGTTTTGGCTGTTCTATTAATTACATTAATTTTGGAATTTAAGAAGGCTTTTATTTTTCTTCTAGTGATTAACTCTGCATTTGTACCATGCTTAATGAACTTAGAACTCTGTTTTCTTATCAAATCTATTACTTTCTGGTTTGCCATTTTTTTATGGTGTCATTTAATTCCAACCTTTTGATTATAGAAAATTTAAAAAATTATTTTACTTTCCTCTTCCTCTTTCCCTTTCTCTTCTCATCCCAGTTTTTAGTTGCATTGTTTTTAATTTGTTAGAACATATAACACTTAATATATATCATATAACATATAACATACTATTTTTCTGCCCTTACAAATTTTTTATTTTTGTCTTAGCTCTATAATTAAATATATTAAATATTTATCATCAGTCCTTTTGTGAAATTTTCCTAGTAATCCATTTGTTAAATGAATCCCATTCACTATTTTATTTCTTAAGAATGGCTTATGAGTACAGAATTCCCTGAGTTTTAAAAAGTTTAAACTTTTTATAGACTTGATGGACAACTTGTCTAGATAAAAAAATCACTGCTTCAAACTTTCTTATTTTAAAAATATTTTTAAAATTAATAAATAAATAAATAAATAAAATTAAGGTATGGTTAAATACAGTAAAATTCACCCTTTTAAAATTATACACTAGAATAACATTTTGAGAAATGTATATGTTTGTATAACCATCACCATTATCAAGATATAGAACAGTTCCATAATACCAAAAAAAATATATATATATATATATATATATATGACTTTTTGGAGTCATCTTCTCACTTTCAGTCCCTGGAAACTACTGATCTGTTTTCTGTCTTTATAGATTTGCCATTGAAGGAACATCCTTTAAATGTTTGAGTTTTTTGAAAGTATTGTTTCACTATCGCTTTGCTTTGTTATTTTTGTGACATGTAAGGCCAGCCTAACTTTATTGCTCTTGTACTATTCCTTCTTTCTGCCTGGAATTCCTGAGGATTTTTTCTTTATATTTAAAATGTAATGTTTTAGTTATATCTCAGAATTGATTGTTCCAGGTCAATTTTCTAGTACAGGGTTGAACCTATATATGTAGATTCAGACTCTCTTTTATTTCTGGAAAACATTCTTGAATTATAGTTTTAAATATTAATTCTATTTATGCTTTTCCTGCTTAATTTTGGAGCTGTAGATACAATGGCCTCTGAGCAGGTAAAATATGAATGCTTTGAGGTTAATGCATCATTGAAGCTCAATGAAGATTTCAAAAAAGCATATTTTCTCAGAAGTCATTATAAAATACCTATTAAGATAATCTACTACCACTGTATATTTAGAACAGGCTAATTAATTTTTAAATTTCATGACAGATTATTTTCTAGATGCATCAAACTTCTTTTAGGATTTGTGAACTAGATACACTTTCAATATCATTCCTTCTACGTAGTTTAATTCCATTATACACTCCAAGGAACTGGAAGCCTATTTTACTCCTTTGTGAGATGAGCATATCAGCAATAAATTCAAACTGAGATTTCCGACTTCCTAGTACAGGTAGTTTGTGGAATTGTGTAAGTTATTTTGGTTGTTTATCATAAATATTAGCTAGAAACAAAACTTAGTTTAAAATGAACAGGATGAAGAGATAGCAGAAACTCAAAAGAAAAAGTAAAACCCTCTCTAAAATCAATATGTGGAAACTTTCAATGCCTGAATTTTTATAGTGATGGTGTGAACTTGCACTTATATACTCAGTAATTAATTTTATCTCCTGTTTTCTTGTAAAAACATGAATTACAGACTCTATGAAGAAGAGTGACTATCATTGAGTGCCTATTTTTTGTCAAGCACTTAGTTTGGCAACATCAAAAAGGACTAATTAAAATATATTTTTAAAAGAAGATGATAATATTTTTGCTTCTTTGTATAGAGATGGTACTAGGTATATGTACCACCCAAAACACATGGGTGGGGGAATGTTTCTGTTACTGTCCCATTCTGTACATTTTAAGGCAACTGTTCGTTCTTTGTATAAAAATTACACTAAGCAATAGAGTATCTATGTATGATTTTAATATGTTTTAAAATGTCTGTTTTGCTTTTGAAAACTCTGCTACTGATTTATTTAATATATATGATGCACACATCCAATTCCTTCTGTCACACAATTTGTTTTTTTTTCATTTTCCAAGTGCTACGGGTAAAATAATTAACTTTATGAGTGTTTACTATGATACCTGAGACAAATTTATAACATAATCTGAGACTGAAAAACTGATAAAATTGTACTTACCATAAAGGATTGCAAGCAGAGACAGTGGCATGACAAGTAGTCCCACTAGCATATCAGCAATGGCTAGGGACATTAAGAAGTAATTGGTGGCATTGTGCAGTTTCTTTTCCATGCTTACTGCCATGATAACGAGAATGTTGCCACCTATTGTCATGATTATTATTACCACGATTGAAAGTGCTGGCCAGTTTTGTACCCCGTCTGGGAATTTAAAGCGTCCACCATAGGAGGTATTGAAAATGTCAGTTACTATAGCTGCTACTGGGCTCACAGAAATATCGCATTGCCAAACCAATAGGCCAATTAGGTGCACACTGAAAATTAAGAAGAAAAAAAAAAAAACAGTCAGGTATATATTATATGGCTTATACACAATATATTGCTTATACAAAACAATTGCTCTTCTATAACAATCATTATCATCTTCCTCTGCATATCATTTCTATTCTTTTAACTAAACCTCGGTATTTCTTCTTTCTATCCAAAGATTACTAACTTTTACTGAGTGATTATTATGAGTTAGGCACTTAGTTTACTGAAATATATATGCATAATCCCATTTGACCTTGTGCAACTACATGAGGTCAGGATTGATTTATATCCATTGTGTAAATGAGAAGACTGATTTTCAGAGAGGTTAAGTAACTTTCTCAAACCAATACAGTCAGTAAGTTGCAAGGGCAGGGTCCATACTCAGGTCCCACTGACTTTAAAGCCTGTGTTTTAAACTTTTACTGCAATCTGAAACTACAGTATTGTTTGATTTGCTGTAATGGTATATCCCTTATATCCTTTAAATATTATTTTCTCCTAGATATCCTCTGAGATAGCAGACAACAGAATGAAGCGAGATTTTTCTTAAAGGATCCAATAAGGTGACAAAAAAATTTCACGTTGCCTTCCTTCAGGCAGGTGTTTGGAAGAGTCACAGTGGGTTTTGACAACCATACACATGCATTTCTTTTTAGAACTTTTCCTACCTTCTCACATTTGCAAAGTGACTTTATGCTATTCTGATGGTTTCTTTTTTTTTTTTTTCCTTTTTGTCTTTTTTCATGTCCAGCAACGGGATCGCAACCCTCGGTGTTGCACCCGCACCTCGCTCAGCCAGTGAGCGGGAACCGGTCTGTAAGTGGGATCCGAACCCTCGGTGGGAGTGCCGCCGTGCTCCCAAGCCACGCACTGTAGCAGTGCGCCGCTGGGCCGGCCCATCTGATGGTTTCTTAATGTCTTGTGCTATAAACTTTCCTTCTATCTGACACTCTCCCCATTTCTGTCTAATGTTACCTGGGCCTCTTTCTAGGCTACATAATGATTTGTGGTGATGATTAATGCCGAGAGTTTGTTACTTTTCATGCACTAGGAATTAAATATCTTAGGTCATTTAGAGTGTACATTTCTTATGATGGTACTTAGGTAGATTCTAACAGCAGGAATTTCAGGCCAGGTGACAGATTAATGCAAAAGAGATGGACACAATTGTTTTTGCATATTTCAAATTAATTTCCTCATATGGTGATATGAGATTTATTCAAGTTATGTACATAAGTGTTCTCTCAAAGTGTAAGCTCCTTAAGTGTCTAATAAAATCAACAAATCCATATTTTTAATAAAATAGATAAGACAGATGATCATATTCAACATTTCTTGCTTAAAAGCAAGGAATATTATCTTAGAATGGCTATTTTATGTACAATAATAGTTATTTAATGAACATTAAACAGCACAATGAGGATACCTTTCCTAGATATAGTGGTTATTAAACCTGGATATTATTTATAGAGGAGAAAATTACTTCTGCTTGCACAATATATGCTAAATAATTTTCATGTGCCATACTTTCTGAATCAAAACTGGAACACTTAGCCTGAAAAAATGTTGGCATGATTTAAATTTGTCAAAATATTGTAATAATTTTCTAGCCTATTTCAAAATTATTTTTCTTGATTTCTCTTAGTAGCTTGTTAATACGGTTCTATGTCTTTAAAGATGATGAAGAAATCATGAACATATTTTGACTTTCTCATTCTACCATAGATAGAAAACAAATACTTCAGACATTTAGCTTAAAATAACCTCATCATTAGTCAAATCTACCTGATATTCTAAGCAACATGGAGATGGAGACATACATAGTAATTTTTATCAAATAATGAGAATTAATCAATAAATTATTTTAAATGTATTATTTTTCTGGAACATAAAAAATAAGGAAAAATAATTCATGATTCAAAAATCTATATCATAATTAAACTGTGATTAATATGAGTAGAAATTATTGAAATAAAGAACCAAATAAATAGAAGCAAGTTTTTGCTCTCAGCTTTGATTACTGTCACTATATTTGTTGTATTTGGCATGTGACCAGTGTCCCGGCTACATGACCTCAATGATTTTTTTGACCAGTCACTTAACCTATCAGAACATCATTTTTTTCATTTTTACAAGGATGATCTGTACCACGTGATTGTTATAAAATTTAAATAATGTAATAACTGTAAAGTCCTGAAATTAGTACCTGTCATAATAGGCCCTCAGTAAATGTTGAAGTTTACCTTCTTTTTGCCTTCAGAGTTAAACAAAAGTATTTTATGGTTGCTATACCCCAACTCGTGTGCTTCAAAATTTGCCAAGAATTTAAGTCCTGATTTTATTTCAAGACAATACCTATCTATGCAGAACGGGGCTTAAATTCACGTCTTTTCCAAGGTCTTTTCTGGACTACCTGATGAAAAACTTGTTTTTCCGGCATTTAATTTTTTTTTTCTGGTTTAAATTAGCTGATGATCATCTCAAGTAGTCCCACAAGTTTTATCTCAAATAAGCTGCCTTTTCAGTACTCAGTTGCAGAACCACAAATAAATTTATCCTTAAGCCTAAAGAATAGGGTCCTAGTAGAATATGTAGTCCAAATTAAAATTTTCTAAGTAAATTGTGAAAACATCAAAATCCCTTCACATTGTCTTTGAAAATGGTAGAGAAATGCAGAATAAGACTGTATGTTATAAAAATGTACGTGAAAAAACTATGCCCAATTACGAATTTTGTAATTTGACCATCTTAGAATTTTGGTGTAGAAAAACACTTCAAGTAGTTATCTTGCCTATCTCTACCAGTCAGAAATATTTTTCTTTTTCATTAAAGAGTCCATGAGACAAACACTGAGTTACTGAGGAGTCTCGTAGAGTCTAAATATATCTGTTGTGAATTACAAAATAAAGTAAGTGAGTAAATAAAGTAAGTACTTTATTGGGGTAGATTCTGAAAGAATATTTACTTTAGTTTCCTGGTTTCAATTAAATTCAGTTTAATAAATTCTTATTGAGCACCACTTATGGGCAAGGTTTTATTATTTTTATTGCAGTTCAATCCTATTTCCCCCAGTTTTGTAATCAAGAATTGGCTGTATTATAAGTAAACCTAATTTTTAATACTTATGTGCTCAGTGAAATGTATAGTCTTTTTACAAAAGAGGAACAGTTTAAGTCTTGCTCTTAAAGCTTACATTAATTGTTATTAAGCCCATAGAAATCTCATAAAATATGTACACAAAAGCCATAATTTCTCTGTGAATAATGCAAATAATTTACTCATTACTACTGAATTTTTAATGGAAATATAAATACATTCTTAGTAGACAAACAAAATGATCATATGATTTAAAAGTCTGAATACATTTTAAATCAACTGAGGTTTTGCATGATATATGACAATGGGCATTGTTAGAAGAGATGAATTGTTCCTTGTTTCTCCCAATAAAATGAAAAAATTGTATATGAATTCCTTAATTTCATAGCAGAATGATTTGATGCCCTGCAAGACAGCCTTACATTTTGGCAGTTGGCCCAATGCTATTTACTGAGTTGGCACAGGCTCATGGAGTGGAAACATTTGTCTTTCATTTTCCCATATCTGACTCTTCTTTTCCCTTTTTTGCCCATTCCTTTCTCTGTTGTCTGCTCTAGTTCTCTTAGAATCATGCATACTTGAGACTATCATCACCACAATGTCATCCAAGATGGGCTACAGCGATGCACATTGCTGAGGATCCAGTATGGATGTACTTTCATCTACACTACACTGTAAATGTTTTCCTGGGTGAGCTCTTTTGCAGGAATTGTAGAGGGGACTATGTAGAAGCAAGAAGATTCAGGGCTTCTCAACTGCACTGATCAGAGTTTATACAACTTTGGATGTCTTTTTCCATGCCCCATTTCTCAAAGAGTAGGTTTGGAAGACACTACTCCAACGTGTTACTATGTTGAAAAGAAGAAATACCTGGATTTGATCAAATTTAGAATTGCTTAGTACTTGAATCTGATTCTTTACCCCCTTTATGTTGCATTCTATTGACTTCAACTATTGGACCATTACATCAAGTCTTCCAAAGACGGCATTGTTTTCTTCTGTCCAGCTATATCTCCCAACCCATACCCCCTAACTTCTGACCTTTTCTTTTGCAATCTCAACTATTCTTCATAAAACCAAAGGCTTATAAAGACATTTTACTCTTTTGACTGTTCAGTTTATGCAAGAAGGAAAAGGAAAAAAAAAACTATCTCTTTTGTAAGTTTCACTCATGGAGCAAGCAATTATGAGCATTAAGATTATTTGAGTTGAGGGTATTATCACCATATTACTTGTTGAGTACATGGGCTACACTGTTTAACTAGAATCCAAATTATTGGTTTTTTCCTCATTTATTAATTTTGAATAAGAAACACCCAAATATTAATCTTTTGTGGTGCAAATCAGTTATGCAGATTGAGGCAAATATAGCTGAGTAGTCATATAGAAGCATTTTAAAATCTTTGAGCAAGCTCCCATAAAAGTTATATTCTTATTAAAATAATAAGTAATAACATCCTTACAGGAACGAATGCACCGCGTTCCTCACGTTCACCATGATTGCTTCAGTCTTAAGCAACCAAAGTTTAAAATTGAGAAGAGGAAATTAACAGATTGGATTCATCATATCATCCTTTTCTGGGGAGAGAAAAAAAAAGAAAATTAGTTAAAAGTTCAAATAACTTGCAAATCAAGCAATTAAATGCATTTATTTGGTGATAAGAAACAATCAATACTTAATTTAGCAGACAGGTAAGCATGTTATATTGCATAAGTGATAACAAATGGCAAAGAGCAGATTTTTTTCATTTATTTACCAATGCACAACCATCACAGTTTTTTCAAAAATATCTTGTATATACTTTATGTATATGGGGCTTCTACTAAATCTCCCCCTTTTATAGTACACATAGCTTCAAATCAATGTTCTGAGAAAAAAATGAAGACTATCTTCTTCTTAATTTGCAAACCATTGGGAGAAAGTGTTATTTAATAATTAAGTAGTGTGTCTAAAATAAAAATGTTTTATCTTATAGTAACATGGAAAATTAAAACAAGTTTTAAGCATTTTTATAAAGTTAACATATTTTGTATAACATTTCCAGTTTTTGTCTTCTTCCAAGTGAAGCAATCTGTGTTTCCGTAGATAGCTCTCTACTTTTGCACTAACCAACAATATTCTGCAGAGGGCAACAACAGGTTTATATCAAAGTATATGAATTGATCAAGTTTACTGTATTAAATATAGCAACTACTCTATGTACTAACTAGTAAGTAGCCAACAGATGGCGTGTTACAGTCAGAACACATGGAATAATACTGAAAATTACACACAAAAGTTCAGTCGCACTAGATGATTGCAACAAAAGCCTTTAATTTATTTTGTGGATTAAAAGGTGATGATATATCTTCTAAGGAACTAGGAAGGAAACATAAAATCCAAACGACTTATTAAAGAATTTCAGAGTGAATACCTTTTATTTCTATAGGCTATTTTTCAGAAAGTTATTTGTTTCACCACAAACCCCAACCGAATATTTTCACAGTGGATTATTTATCACTTAGCACTCAGCACACAGTATGTGAAAGTGTTGGCCAAGACTAAACTGGAAGCAAATATGCTGAGAATCTCTGCTGCTCTCCTTGTGGAAGTGAAATCTTTATGAGTGGAACATGTCACTCTCGATCTTTACACTGACATTGAAGATATACTCAGTGTGAGTTCTAGTGACTAATGTAGAGACCTTTTGGGTTTTTTGCCTAGAGATTCCTAACAAGGAATAGAGTGGCCAAACCTCTCTGTTCTCCATCTTGCCTTTCCTATATTTTCTATTTACAACTTTGATTACACTCTCTTCCCATACCAAATATCTAACTGTATTCTTTTCTATGGCTATAAAACTATTACAACAGTCAGGGTTGTGATACTAAATTCGCATGAATTGGGCTGTCAGTGAGAAGAATTTAGGGGAATGAGTGTGTGAGAGAGAGAGAAACAGAGGTTGAGAGTTGAATAGCTTGAGAACGTAGAATAACATTAAAGATCATCTGTTTTGCCTAGTTTGTAAATATTTTCAAAGAATATGAAAATGAAAATTTGTCTTGATAATCTTTCTTAAGTGTTTTTTAGCTCTTCCTGGAAATTTTGGAAGTAAAATTTCACTAGAACAAATCATACTTCCCTATGTTTCCCATCTCATTTAATAGCACTATTCTTCTAGTTTCTCAAGCTACAAATTTAATGTTTTCTCTCTTCTTTATACCTTCAGCCCTTGTCAGTTCTATCAGTGCTGCCCACACAAAAAATCTATCTCAAAATCATCCCCTTACTACAATAATGCATAAAATATGGCCCCTGCATCCATAAATTCAGAATATTCTGTGAGAAAGTGGGAGTGACATTAGCCAGACTGTTAGGCCATTTCTGTCCCATAGAATCCTGCCAGACAACGCATAAATCCCTTTTTCTGGGAGATTCAAAAATAAGTAACAGATAAAGTGGTAAGGAAGACCAAAAGGTCTTATCTTGCTTCTCAGCCCTCAGCAAATATAAAAATCTTTCATTTTTCCTGACACTAAAATAAAAGTATAAAAATGGTTTTCAATATTTATTTTTCCAGTATCCAAAGATTAGTGTAATGTAAAAGTCTCAAAGATAGAGTAAAATATGCTGTGCTTCAATAGGTTATAACAAAACAATTGAAACTGCCTTTGCCATAGTTTGATACAATAATCTTCTCATTAACATTTTATTTTCCACATTCTCAGCCATGGTAGAATCCCATTATTGTTAATCAAAATATTGTATTATTTTAAAAATGAATTGTTTCATGCTTTGAACATGTATGTTTTCCTGAGCATCACAAACAGAAAGGTTAAGCACCAAATATTTATTCTTGTAAGTTCCAACTTTATTAATTGACAAGAACAATAATTACAAAAGTATATTATATATATATATATATATATATACACACATCTCCAGTTTATTATATAAAATACCCTGAGGGCAAAATCATGTCTTTCTGTGATGTTAAAATTTTTGTTCTTTTAAAGTTCACTAAACCTGATAGAAAATTCTTCTGAACTGGTGGTAAAAGTTTAGGAATATGACATGATAGGAATAAATTATGTAAATCATGTAAAGCAAGTTACATGTTTCCCCAAATGGCCAGGACACTGTATTGATATTCTGCAACAAAGAATGTTTTGTGAGTAATTCTACAAAAAGGGGAGGGGATGCAAAACCTCTTAAAGCCTTGGATAAGATCAATTAACAGGAGAAACAAACAAACAAACTAAAAACCCAAAACAACTCTAATCAATCTTTCTAATCTGCATACCTCTCAGACAACTCTGATCATTCATAATGGAACTCAGGATTATGGGAACAAAAAAGAATACCTATGAATTCAAGTATTTAAGTTTGGGAAGATGTGTGTTTTATAAAATAAAAATAAAGATCACTTGTGAGATAACTAACAATACTTGATCAATTTTTAATGAGAATTTATTGCATTCTCATAGAAACTATGTTTGATCATGTAACAAAACATGTCAGAATATAAGTACTTATTTATATGTGTGTATTATATATGTGTCTGTATACATATGTGTATATACATACATATAATTTTGTGTATGGAAAAAGATTTATCAACCTGAAACCAATTAGCTGTCTTATGTATGGAGAGAAAATCACAGACTAAATTACAGAAATAAGCTCAGAATCAGTAAGTACACACTTAGACTAACTTCTTATTTCTTTCTGTTGCATAAATCACAAACCTTTTCATGCTCTCTCTAAATCATTGTAAGATCTTCAGGCATCAATAACAGTAACTACATTTGCAAAGGCAAAAGGGGGGACAAATATTAGTTTTTATATAGTTTTCAATAGTACAATTTTACACAAGATATTTCAGAATAACCTCAATTAATGTGAAATTTTAAGTAAGCACAAACCCATACCCTGAGCATTATATTCAATTGATGCTTATGAAATCTATGCTCATATGTCACGTGTCATAGAGCATATATCATTGAAAATAGTGTGCACACTTGAAAAGAATTGAACCAAAATAGGATCTCCACTGGACATTCAGAAAGAAATTTCAACCTATCAAAATCAATATCACGCATAGAAATACTTTAAAGCCATTATGCATAATCACCTTGGAAGTGAAAATAATAAAAAGTAAAAACAATGTAGGGAACAAAGGCTGGCACCAGTATGGCCTTTTAAGAGTTTTGTACTAAAGGCAAATTTTTGAGTAGAGGAGCCCTATATATGTACTTTCCACATAACTTCCACATTCCTTAGCCAAGTGTCGTGTACAAAGTAATTGGTTGATTTAAGGGAAAGGAAAGGGAGAGACTTGAAGAGATTTAAGGTGTGAAGTCAAAAGAACTTACCTAAGGATAAAGGAAGAGCTATGCTTTTCTCCAAATCATGTTTGGAGAGGTTAGAAGTTTATAACGTTACTGAAAATCCTGGACATTTCCTTGCATCCTCTAAAGCTAACCATTTATAATTCATTTTTACCATTACCTTTTCCACCTTTTGGCACTGAAAAAAGATTGGTCATGTTTCAATCACACTGACTGTCCTCAAACTGTCTTTTATTCTTTCTCTCCCAAACCTGGGATCAAACGTAATATTGATGAGTCTAAAAAGAAAATGCCAGTGTTTCTACTGATGTTCTAACAAAAATTGGAGAGTATAGATTAACCTATGAAAAGAGAGTTTACACTAGATTTTTTAAAATTCCATGAGCTCATCATGATGATGCAGTAAATTATTTTCTGTCATACTGAAGAGACTAAATCTGACACTGAATGTTTTTAGAACTTATAGAATACACAGTCAACTGAGCATTTTCCTATCTGAATTTTTTTAACAAAACATTCAGGAATTGAATAAGTACAGTAATAATACATACAGAGGTTTGGTTTTTGTCAGTTTTCACTTTTCAGAAATTATGGGCTCATAATTCAAAAATTATTCTTCTAGTTACTATACCCACTGAGTTTTCAGCAGATGGCTAGATCAAAAATGAATTAGTCACAACTGTTCAGATTAGTTCTGGGAAGATTAAATTAATGTGGCACAGATTTACAATAATTTTGGAGGGACTCTTTTAATTCAAAAATTATCCTTAGGACTAATGAATTTTGTTTGGAATTTTCCTTTTAATTTCAAATGTGCTCTAAAGACTTTTTAATAAAACATACTTTTTCATACTAAGAATTCACCTTTGCCAACTATAGTTAAATCAGACAATTATTTATGATTTTGATAGTAAGTTTCACTGTTATAATCAATGAAATGAAAGACTGCTCTTCTACCAGTAAACACAGGGTCTTCAAGGGTGTTAAGTTCATTTGGAAATGTGTTCTATGAAGTTAAATAAATTCAAGCCTTCAATCTTCAATTGTAAGGTGTTAATTTATTCTACAATTATAAATTCACAGAACTCTTAGGGCTGAAAACTTATGAGTGATCAAATAATCTAGTCCTTCGCTTTCAAACAGGTCTATGTTTAAGCCATTTCAAGAAGTTTGGTAATTGATGTTCTTTATAGAACAACCTTCATGAGAGGCAACTTCATGCTTTCTACTGTTTAGCAATTCTGCTCTGTCAGAAAATGTTATATTAGTCAAAAGGCCTCAAGCTAATAGACTTCAATGAGAATTTGAAGATTATCTCCTTACCAAGTTGAGTATCCATATCAAAGGATAAAGCAATACTAGCAACCTGATACTGCATTTTTGCTTGGCTTGCCCCAGAATGAAATGCTTCAAGCACGGAACTGTATACTTCCCCATAATGTGCTGCAGAGAAATCTAACAGTTCTGAATTTGCAGTTATAAGAGGATACTCCAAAAAGTTGGTGGAAAGATTTGTACTATCTTTTAATTCTATTTTTCCATGAACTTTTAAAGTACCCTAGTATATGTTGGGTGATTTTATAATTTCTTCTCCAAACTGGGACACTTTTGAAAGTGAAGAGGGGAAACGTTAACTGGATGGTACTCTGGGTCTCTCCTGGGCATTTCATTAGATCTCATGATAAAGTGATTATTCAATTTGAATGCAGCTCTAGTGCCATTACTTTCATTCCCTACCCATCCCCCTCAAAATAGTGCAAGTGGTTGTTTTAACAAATTTAACTTTTCTTCTTGTTTTTGGAATTAAAATATAACACAAAATATTTTTTCCTTATTTGTATTTACTAAATCTTCTGTTGTTATTTGACATATTTCATAAGAGTAATTATTGTTAAAGTTAGTGAGAATTAACAAGATAGTTAACTCATAAAATCTACAGTATGCAAGATACTAAATTTTCCACAGCTAGATCTATTCCATTTAACTAATCAAACAACATTCAAATTGATAGAGTTAAAGTAGCTACTCACAGTCACCCCATGATAGTGGTAACAGACATTGAGAGAATCTGTATTAGAGTGCCTAGCAATTTGAAGCTGCTTTTTTTTCTATAGCAGAGTAAACTGAAGGCTTTTAAGGAGCAGAGCTAAGGGTGCAAACCATATGCTAAATCTCTGTGTTGGAGACCAATTTCAACAGATTTGTAGGACTGAAAACTGTACAACAGTACTTTCATGTATTCTAATATTTATTGACTGCCTATTCAGTACTAGGCACTATGTCAGATGCTGGGCATGTACTGGTAAACAAGGCAGACAAGGCCCCTGCTCTCATGGAGCTTACATTCTAGTGGGAGAAACAAATGATAAACACTTAAACAAATAGAATAATTTCAGATAGTGATAATTGCTATGAGTGAAATGAAATGGCACATGGGATAAAGAGTGACAGGGGAAAATATTTTGGGTGGGCTTATACATGTAGTTATAGCTTGAGGTTAGATAGTTAAAAAAAATAATATACTAATAAAATTAGCCAGCATTTGCTAGCCAGTCTCAACCATACACACACACACAAATACGGTCATTTTATACAAGTGAGTTAAGCACATGACAAGTGTTACTAATGGAAACAGTTCAAGATTTTCTGTTAGTTTTATTTTAATTTTGCAAGCCAGAGGAAAAAAAAATCCTCTTTACCCTTTTCCAGGATACTTAAAATTCAAATTAGCTGCATACCAAAATGCATTCCCACTTACACGTACCGTGGTATCTCCCCACTCACAGGCAACTCCCCTTTCCTATCTGATTAGTTTAAGAGATCACAAACTTTTGGCTGTTAACAGGCCTTTTTGGTTGTAGAGGGTTCCAGTTGAGTCATGAAAAGCGAAAAGTTCAATCAGTTGCCCAGATGTATTTATTGCCAAATAACTGGGTACTTGGATACATCTGGACAGCCGAATGAACTCTTAACTCCTCATCTCTCCAACAGTTCTTCAATTCACAGCTTCAGAATCTCCTATATGAAAGGAAGAGAAAGAAACAAAAAGCCACTTCGGAGTTGAAGGGTCAGTCTGTTTAAGGTTTTGCTGTCTCTTATGAAAAAAAGCAACTCCAGCTATTGTTTTATAACTTATTATCAGATGCATAAAATTCAATAGTACTTATAATTAGGAAATTAATAATGTGAAATTAAAATAAATAGTGAATACAAAAATTGACTCAAAATTAATTTGTGTAATAATTTATATAATGCATAATTCATTCCAGTATCATTCAGTACCCCAGATGTTAAATATGTGTGTGTAGCATAAAGGACATTAGGCTGGGTGGTAGGAGACATGAGTTCTAGTTCTGACTCTATCATGTAGCTGATGTGTAACTTAGGATGTCTCTGAACCTTTTTGGTTTTCATCCATGATATTAAGTAGTGATAGAAAAACCTCTATCCCTTCCTGCTCTGAAATGCTGTGATTCAGGTTTTCTTCAAAAATGTTTGACATTATTCTATACTAGTTTACAGATAAGATACTTCTAAACAGCTAAGTTTGGTTACAATTAGATTCTACTTGTTATTGCCAATAAATGTAAAACATGAAATGCACTTGGGAAAGCCTTCTGCTTTGAAAAGAGTGTGAAAGTGACTTTTAACTTGAATATTCTCACACTGCAGGCTATATGTCCCACAAATTAACGTGTGTGTATTCAGTCCCATCTCTTCTTTCTGCTTCCTTAAATGTACCCAAAATATATGTCTCATTATTAAAGAGTTAAGTGGGGGCTTCCAGTCAAGATGGTGGAATAGACAGTCCCCAGTCTCCCACAAATCAACCAATTTACAACTATAAAAAAGCAGTGACAGCCAAGCTGGGGCTGCTAGAGCTAAGGGGAAGGGGAAGAGGGACTTACAGAGTGCGTGAAACCAGGAGAATCTACAATTAGAGAAAGAAAGAAACACTCCCACCATTTCAAATCCCAGCCACTTCAAGGCTGGAGCTGGTGAGGTCATGGAGCAGTAGCCAGCAAATGCTGCAGTTCTGCCCTTTGGATAAGTTGCTTGGAGGCAGCAAGGGAGAAGAGGGCCTTGATGGCCCTCAGGGCCCCACAAGTTTCCTGTGGACCCACACAGGGGTGAGGAGCCACAACAACTGAAAAGAGGAGCCACTTAGAGGGTGGTGAGTCATTGCAAGAGACCAGCGCATGGCCCATCCCATGGGAAGTGTTTGGAGTGTGGGTGGTGAGGGAGATGAGCCCACTGGGGGAACACCAGGGCACAGCAAAGACAGTTGATCTGCCCCCCAATCAGCAGAGGACCACTCAGTGGAGACTGCTTAGGAATATAGAACTGCAGGGGGAGCAGTTTGATGAAAAGACTCAGGCCCAGACCAGAGTTTCCACACAACCCGGGTGCACTGGAACTCACAAGATCCAGAAGTGCTGAAAAGCTCAACAATTAAAACCTGAGCTGCACAAAAAGCCTTTTCCAGGGAATCAGTAGCAAAGCAGCAATTTAGCTCAACCACAGGGCTCAGTGCCGGTCCCAACAGGAAGTCCCCCCATTTTAGAAGTAAGCAAAGGACAACAAATTAGTTCCAGTGGAGAGTTTAAGTGGTGGGAACAGTGAATAATCCAACATAGAACTGAAAGAAAAAACAAAATACCCACAGATTAGAGACAAAGTTTGATATTAGCTAGTAAAGTTCTCACATCACCAAAGAACACCTCCAAAACTGTAGGGAAAGTGAAAGTAAATGGTCAGGGTCCCTCAGATGTTCAGAATCTTGCTGAGCATTTGATGTAAATATGCACGTCCACCAAGGTGTTCCTTGGTTATTGTCTAATGTAATTGCGCTCATGTGCCCAGGTGTTCCTGGGTTATCAGACTTAACTATAAAGGACAAACAGCTCTGATCCAGAGGGCCCCTAGCCCCTGGGATGCCCTGGGGGGGCCACAAGGAGGCTGCTACTGCAGCTACTGCTGCAGCTGCTGCTGCAGCAGCTGCTGAGGAAGTTGAGGACTGAGCTTGTGTCACCTGTCAGTGGCTCCCAGGATCTTTACCAATTACCTAGCTCGCAACCTGCATGTGAGGGGTCTGTGAGCCAGCCTGGCTCGTGAGGGGTCCTTGACCCAGTCTACACAACAGGTTTGAAAGGTCTGTGAGCCCTAGCCTGAAAAAAACCTAGAAGGATCGGAAGCCCCCTGGGCTCCCAAGCCAGGGAGTGGGGCGGGCCAGGGGCCTGAGCCATGTCCCCATCCCCAACATTCACAACCAGCCCAGCAATGACCACTGAGTTGCCACTGGAAACACCCGGGGCTCCGGGGCCAGGGCAGTGGGGGGCCAAGGGCTTCCGCCACAGTGCCCTGACATCTGCATCCAGCCCAGCAATGACCGAGACACCATTGGAAGACTCTGGTCTTCCCTGCAGGAATGAGGGGGTGCCACAAGCCTCAATCACACCCCTCTTTCCTCCTTCTCCTACCCTTTTTCTTTCCCTCTTCCCCTCTCTCCCCTCTCAACTACTCCATAACATCTTAGAATGTAAAAAAATAATATTAATAAATAAATAAACTTAAAAAAAAAAGAGTTAAGGGACCACACAGACTCACAAAAAATTTAAACAAAATTACTTATTTGTGATTTTCTGATTTAAAAAAATATTATACCTAGAATATTTGACAGAAAAGTGAAGTATAAAAAGTAATGGCCAGCTTCATGGCTATATAAAGCTGGACTTTCACTTCACCTGTTTAATGCTCAGTTAGAATCTGTTTACGGCTTTATGTACTACTGTTTTATTTATTTACAGGGAAAAATAGTGCTTCGATTTGACAACTTTGAAAATACTGTTTCTTGCACCAGTTCTACGAACTTTACATCAGGTGGTGTCAATATTTAGAGAAACAGAGATGCCTCTTTTATAACTCCCCCCAATGAGATTAAAGCGAAAATACCTGTATCCAACTACAAATGACACATAATATATTTTCACTTTTTAAATTTTCTAACTGCATGAGTGGAGAATCCTGCAATTATCTTCCCTGAGTACCTCCTGTGCAACTCAATTTACAAAATAAAATCTGTCAGCAGGTTCAACCCAACACAAACCTCAAATCCTATTGCTCATGACTTCAAAGTGTGTGTGTGTGTGCATGATGTGGGTGTGTATACATGAGTATGTATGTGTTTTGGGAGTGGGAAATGAAAAGAAAGGTGTTACAAATACACACATTTTATTATTACAATCCTCCAAAGCACCATTATTTCATAAGTTAGAATAATTTCATAAAAATTCAAAGCCTTTTGAGCAATTGAATATTTCATTTATGTTTTTCAAGTGAGAGAACTAACTTACCTAATATTAAAAATCCATGAAATATTGATTGCTGGAAATTTGGAAAAAATAACCCATCTGAAATCACAGGTGCTTCACAGCAGCAACACCTCTTTTTACATCTCACTGAAAGATTATTCTGTATGTAGACAGTCAAGATTGCCCCACCAACTCAAGTGCAGTAGAGCCATAGTTTCCTATCACATAGACTCATTCTATAATATAGACCAACTGTAAGCAATTTTGCTAAAATATTGACATGTTCTACAGTTTCATCCAAAATTAAAGTCAAATTTTAAAAGAAAAAAATAAAAAAGTATTTCTGAGATTGTTACAAAAATTTGAATATGTACTAGGGAGTTAGATAATATCAAGAAATTATTCTTAAAAATGTTAGATGCGGTAATTGCATCTTGGTTTTGTAAGAATATACTCACAATTTTAGAAATGAATACTGAAGTGATGTGAAATGATTTAAAATAATTCAACAAAGAGAAAAGGAAAAAAAGGGATAGATTAATCCAGTGTTGAAAAATCTTTTTTTTTTTTTTTTGTCCTTTTCCATGTCCGGCAATGGATCGCAACCCTCAGTGTCGCCCCCGTACCGGACCGGGACCGGCAACGGAATTGCAACCCTCGGTGTTGCTCCCGCGCCTTGCTCAGCCAGTGAGCGGGAACCGGTTTGTATGTGGGATCCGAACCCTCGGCGGGAGCACCGCTGCGCTTCCCAAGTGGCGCACCATCGCAGTGCGCCACCGGGCCAGCCCGACAAATCTTAATATGAGTAACTATTGAATCTGGGTGATGGCATTATGGAGGATCATTGTACTATTGTCTCTACCACCATGCATGTTTGAAAGTTTTTCCAAAGAGATTATAACTACAAATGAGATATACTTTTGAGTTTCACAGCATGAAAAATATTAAGTTTTCTCAAAGATGGAAGACTTCATATTTTATGTCCAATCCAGTTTTTACTTAAAGCACCTTAATATGCCACCAGTCCAGTTGTTAAAACAAAACAGAACAAAACGCTTACTTTAATTATTTCCTAAAATGACAAAGATTATGTATTTTCTCTAGTAAAAAACTAGTCTTTCTTGAAAATATAAAATTATATAGACATCTTTCCTCTTGATGACTTTCTCCCCAGTGGATGTTACAATAATACATTTTGAGAAAAGTGGTCATTTGGTAAGCCGCATTTCCAGTAACAATTTTTTTCAAGGCTTTTTATCAGTACCACCCTCTCCACTTAACAAGAAGGCTTTTGACAATTTGAGCTCTGTCATCTAAGCTCTCCAGGAAGGTGCAAAATGATGGTTCACTAAGTACAGGCCATATCTCTAATTTGGCAAGGTCTTAAATATCTTGCAGGACAACAATGTGATTTTGTAGAGGAAGACGACTGACTGTAAATTTACTGAGGCTACACATACAATATGCACATTATAATATTTAAATTTGTTATGAGTTTCTCTAGTAGCTGAAAATCCAAAATTGGTTCCATTATGCATAATTGGGCATAAATTTTCAGTATCAGTGACGATACATATTGAAAAGTTGCATTGATTAAATATATTTATTTCTCATTGGAAACCTCTGTTCATTCAGCAACTTTATAAAGAAAAATGTATTCAGTGCAAATCACCACTGAGGTATGCTGCGACACTTTTGCCGCATGTGATTTCATAAATCGTGCAGGGAAATAGCTTAACAAGAGTATTTTATTATTCTCTCTCACTTTGGTGACTATATATTTTATAAGATCATAGAAATTTTATTTAAATAATGCTTTACTTTTCCAAACTGCATATGATGCTGACTAAATGATACATTTGTTTATCAAAAAAAAAATACGCATTGACAGGAACATTTGTTCTTTAAGTAGTAAGTCATTGGCGGTGTTGCTACTTCTATTGTTACATTTTAAACTGTCATAAAAAGTTATATTTTCTTATTTTATAAATAATTTCTAGGTTGAAGTTATAGGAGCCTATTTTTTTAAAGGCAGATACTGTCTTTACGAAAAAAAAAAATCCATAAACATTTAATGACCACCTACTAGGTACCAGGCAGTAGGATAAAGTAGTTTCACCTCATTTTAACAGAAACTCATTTTACAGAAAAAGAAATCATGAGTTTCAGAGGTTAAACTATTTTTCCTACTAAATGGCAGGGTTAAAATTGTAAAAAAAATATTTTGAGGATAAAAAACCTTAGCACATTTAGGAAGACAGTATCAGCAAAAGGTAATGTGTTCATCAGGGCATTGTTCACTCATTCAACATATTTATTTAATGCCTATTATGTGCTTGGAAATGTTCTAGACACTTAGGATACACTGGTGAATAAAGTAAAGACCCTTGCTTGTGTGGGGGTTATATTCTTGTTCTTTCCACTAATTATCATTTTTTTCCTCAGCTGAGAATTCATGGTAAAATAAATTGGTATGATTTCTAAATGTTTTCAAGGTTTTACTTATTTGTTCTATGGGTAAGGGAATGAAAGGTATGCAAGCTACTTCTGGCAAACTAACTCAGTCCTCAAGGTTACTGCCTAACATATTTGTAATTACATATTCACTACTGTTCTCTATTCAGACAATTTTTTCCACCATCTGCTGATATTGGGATTCTAAAACAAAATCAGTTGTTATTGCTTTACTAGTTATTGTAAGAAAGATTCCTTGAGTTTTAAAATCTTATTTTAATTACTAAAATATTTTGGTCCGGATTAAAACCATCTGTATAGAGAAGCAGCTAAAAAAAAAGGAAAACCAAAAATAGAAGACTTGGCAATATAGTAGCTCCATAGCCAGTCATATTACATTACACGTATAGTTTTGAAAATTTTTACAGGTTCCACAAAACACCTGCTACTCAGAGGAGCCAGACACTATTCTAAACGGTCATTGCAATTAACTTGCTAAAAACTGGAAAGTTACAATCATAAATAAAAGTACTCTGATCATGCCAATATTTGGGGAAACTTATTCATTAGCCTCCCACATACCTTCTGGCTTGATACCTTGCATTCTGCAGTTGAGAAGCTGTTAGTACAGGACTTTATAAAGTTCATGCCACTGAATCTGTCATTGTGGCATACCCTGGGAAGTGTTACTGTCTAAGTCACCATCTGTCACCCTAAGAAAAATAGGGAGAAGACTAAAGAATCTTCTTGATTGAGTCATCCTTGTAAAAATTGCTCAGCATGCCAAAGAGTCTGAAAAGGGGGATGCATAAAAATTGTTTCCATTTACCAATTAATTATTATTTGCCGGGCACTGTGGGAAATACTCTTTATACTTGTTGTTATTTAATCTTTACTGTGACAACAATGCAACATGAGATTAAAAAATACATTGAGATGTTAAATTACCACATACAGCTAGTAAGTGGTAGAGCAGCATTCAATTTTAGATTTTTTGAACTCCAATGTCTACATTTTTTCATTCTATATCACTACCGTTATGGTGGATTTTTGATTCCTGTAAGAAACTATAAAACTCTCTAAATCAAACATTGTGACTGTCAATCTCTGTGTCTAATAGGCATACTCTCAGGGAAGGTATTAAAAGGGGGCACTTGAAAACCATTCAACTTTCTATTTTGATAGTTGAGGAAACTGATCCAAGAAGAGATAAATAACTTGTTTAATGTCCTTATTTTAATTTTTGTCAGTGCCCAGATTAGAATCCGATCTTCTGTTCCCCTTCCAGTCGTTTGACTCTGATCCTTACTGATAGCAAAAGGCCCCTGAGAGTCACAGATGATTAGTCTCAGTAGCTTATTCATAACTGCTAGTACAGTTGTCTCATATTCTCTCTTTAGTGAAAGAAAATGAAGGAAATGTCATAGACTACAAAATTAAATGCAGTAGAAAGCTATTTTGGAATGCATTCCTGAACACCTGGCTCTTCAAATAGTCAAAGAAGAATGTCAAGGCAGAAAGATCGGCAAAAAGAAAAGGAACAAAGGAAGGAGAGGAGGGAGAAGAGAAGGAAGGAAGGGAGGAAGGAGAAAACAGAAGGAAAAAAGGGAAAGAAAACTGTTGTCCTCAAATCTGCATTAATTCTTAGATGTCTGGAATTCCTAAGATAATTCCTACATGTCTGGAATTATTAACACGCTCTGGCAGGAATACGCTGGCAGAACTATTCTCAAACATAAGTTGTTTATGCAAAAACTATGTTAAACCTCACAGTTGCTTTCTTGATCATTTAGTTTACTCACAACAATAGCAGTGGAACAAAGTGGCTTTTAGATACAATTAACACTTCCATGACCAGAGCAAAAATTTAAAGAAGGCGATTTTGTTCTGTAGAAAAACATACCAGTTTATTTATTCAAACAAATATGGAGGTGATCCCTCAGACCAATCTTCCTAGATTATTATTTTAATATAGCCTGTGCATTTAGCATAATTGACATAATTGTAGGCGGAACAAATCTCCACTAGGTAGGTTTTAAATAGCAATGGAAGATAGCTTTCAGTTTGAGCTCAGAAGGATTAACCCAAGTGATTCAACAAGATGACATTGCTTTTGATATTGCTAACACTGTTTAATTGCCCTAGATGTTTTGAAAGCAGAGACTTCTCTGAAGCAATAAAGTATTCAATTATCGTTTAAGAGTTGCTAAATAATACCTTCTCCTTCTAGGCCATATAGTTAAGTACCCATAGAAAGTCTTTTGTTCATTATATATGAAGCTGAACATACCAAAACTTTTGAGTCAGGAAACTGACCTTATGTGTCTAAACCTTCAGGATAAGATGCATGTGGTAATGAAATAAGTACTTTGCGTTTGAAGGAGCATAGAGCTTTGGGGTCCAAAGATGGACAGTTGAGTTCAACTTTCACTCCTTAGCTATAAATCTTTGGGCAAAAAAAAAGTAGTAACTAAACAATCACAATAGTTTGCTAAACAAGCACGTGCTTTTTTCCCATCAATTAGGAAAAAAAACACATCAGGTTTTTAAAGTGATGTTTAGATCTTGAGGTTTTATAATCTCATTAAAATTATGCACTTTTAATACATCTTTATAAATATGATGCATGTTTTTAATCTAAATATCTACAATGATATTTTGAGTAGGAATTCCTTTAAGAAGTTACTATAACTTCACCATTTTCTAAGTAGGCACATAGTAGGCACTCAAAAATTATTCCTGAGTTTTTTTAGTTGAAGTTATAAGAATAAATAGTTCTTAGAGTTTTTTTCTCAGTTGACGTTAGGATGGCTGGTTGGTAGTTATTGACAATTTATATTTTCTCCATATAATAGTAATCAAAATATTGTTATTTAGTTGTTTTTAATAAACTCTTGTGAAAAAATGCCTGTACAAATCTTACAATCTTCAACTAAAAACAAAAACAAAAACAGAAACTAATTGATTAAATTCCAAGTTATTACCATCTCATATTTAATTTTATAAAATTAAATGTAATTGTTTGATTACTACTTTTCTTTTGACTAGATTGCTAAAAGTGACAGATTTCAGCTCTTGTGGTACAAGCCAGACTGTTATAAAAAGGATGAAGCCATGGGCCGACCCCGTGGCGCACTCGAGAGAGTGCAGCGCTGGGAGCGCAGCGACGCTCCCACCGGGTTTGGATCCTATATAGGAACAGCCGGTGCACTCACTGGCTGAGCGCGGTGCGGACGACCCCAAGCCAAGGGTTGCGATCCCCTTACCGGTCACGAAAAAGACAAAAAAAAAAAAAAAGGATGAAGCCAGTGGCCGACCCCGTGGCGCACTCGAGAGAGTGCAGCGCTGGGAGCGCAGCGACGCTCCCACCGGGTTTGGATCCTATATAGGAACAGCCGGTGCACTCACTGGCTGAGCGCGGTGCGGACGACCCCAAGCCAAGGGTTGCGATCCCCTTACCGGTCACGAAAAAGACAAAAAAAAAAAAAAAAAAAAAAAAAAAAAGGATGAAGCCAACTGGAGAATGTATCTATGCAAATCTGTTTTTATGGATCATATGTTTTTTATCTTTAATCTTGAAATGAGCATAAAAAAGTCAAATACTTGAGTCATTTTAATTTTAAGTTCATAGAAATCAGGAAAATTAAGTGTGGAAAAAATGAGCATGTCAAATCCGTTTAAAGCCTTTATTGATTCAAAGCCCACCAGCAGAACATCCTTGAGGAATCTATTTCAGCAGGGCATTTGTTATTAAAATAAAACAACAATAATAAAATGAACAGCCAGTGAATAAGGGAAGGTGTATTATGTCCACCAAGCTTTAGAACATGACGGAAATTTTATTGACAAAGGCAGGTAGAATTATATGCCTTCACATCTATTCGTAATGATTTGGAATAACATGTCAGCCCTACTTACACTTAGGCATGACTCATATTCCACTTCAAGGAACAATTCAATGCTTCTTTACATTAGTTATGTTATTATAAAGGAAAAAGAATATGAATGAGTACAAAATCACCTGCCAGTACAAACTGCTAGAGTGAAATAGATACATTTATTATGCTCACATCGTATATTCTTTCAAATCTGTAGACTCATGCCTTCCTTGCCTAGATATTTACAAATGAATCATAAGAAATCCAATAGACCAATATCTGTGGCAGAAATCTTTGATGTCAATGAAGGAACTGGCAGCCATAAAATCGGATGGATCATAGAAAATACAGTTGCAAGAAAGAACACATTGTCTAGCAGCTTCTCATCCTCCATAAAAATTATAGGTATAGAAAGATTTTTAAAAATCCACATTTACATTAAAAAGTTATAGTGGTAGAATTTCAAAGTACACCTATGTGTGGTTGCCTTCCTATGTGTAGTGAATTGACAGTAACCTGAATGAATGAGGTGATTAACTTTAGCCTTGGCACTCCCTGAGAAAAAGATCAAATGTACCTAAATGTTAGCAAGGTCTGACAAAAAACACTTGATGAGAGAAAAGAAAAGAATCCATACTCATAATCATCATTAATTTACTGAATAAACCTTAACTGAGGGCCTTCTGTGTGTGATGCACTGTGCTAGGTGCTGGTGACATGGTGATAAGCAAAATTGACATGATCTTTTTTTGTATGGAGAATAAAGTCTAGTGCACGTAACAGACTTTATATAAATAATCACACCAGTTCCATATTGTTAGAGGTTATGATCAGTGCTAAGAAAAGAAAGGCCAGGATAGTATAAGAGAGTTTATTTTAGATTGATTGGCCAAATATGGCTTTTTAAAGAAGTTAACAGCTATCTGGGGCCTGTATGATTCATGCTATGCTAATTTTTCATCAGTCTGCAGGGTTATTGGAAAAAAATAAGTCTAGCAGATCCAAAGCTACTTATAGTGCTCTAGTTGTGTGATGAATATATTAAAGTCATAGCTCAAAGCAAAAAAGAAAAAGAAAAGAAAAAGAAAGAAAAATCTATAATAAATTTTTCTAAAAGAAAACTGGAGAGCATTAAACATTTTAAACTATACATACCACATTAATAGTTCTTTTATTGTTGAATGATTTCAAAAGTACAAAGAATGTCTGAGGTAGAATTCTAACACTTAATAAATAGAGTCCCTTCTGTGGCCACCTTTCATTTTAGGAAGCACACATTTTAGAGCTGCCATCTAGTGACTATCACAATAACTACCATAAACGGTCATTTATATTGGTGGACACTGATGGTTTTTACACAAAAGGAAATGCTAGATGTCACAGTCTATGTGAGTACAAATTGAATTTCCGAGCCTCTTTTTTTCACATTAAAACTAATTCTACATGCACATGACAAACACGCTAATGTAAAAAGAATTGTTTGTTAAAGTTCAGAATAACAGATAACTCACTTCAAACATTATCTGATCTCAATTTTGATAGACCAGTTTTTCAGAACACCATAATTACAAATGGGTTTCCAAAAAAAGAAAATTAAAGTGACCATTTTTCCCAATCTGGTTAACACGAAACAAAATGAAACACACCAGGAGATTTTGCCATAAATTTTGTAGGTTAAATTATTTTCTAAAACAAGATTTTATAAAATAAAATTTTATAAAGTAAGAAAGAATTGAACATAACATCATTTATTGCACAAAGAATGAATACTTTTTTGTGAAACATGCATTTCAGTCTGTGTGAGATTAAGAGAAAATGTGTGTATGTGTGTGTGTTCCGCTTGCACAGTACGATGTATTTCAATGCTGCAGATATCAGTCAATAAAATGTGAATGATACTGGAAGGCCTTCCATGATAATGGCTTAGTATGGTAGGCAAAATTCTAAGAATGATCTCCAGTGAACCCTGCCCTTGTATAATCTCCTCCCTTTTGAGTGTCAGTGGAACATGTAAATATAAGATGTCACTTCAGTGAGTGTGTTGCTGTATAAGACAAAGGAGATTATCCAGGTGTGCCTAATCGCATCCTATTAGCCCTTTAAAAGTCTGGTTTGTAAGCAAAGGGAGTGTCAGAGAGACATGAAGCATGAAAAGGCTTCTACATGCACTTGCTGGCTTTAAAGATGGAGGGCACTATGTGAGAAGGAATGTGGGCAGCCTCTAGGAGCAGAGTGTGACCCCAGCTGACAGCCAGCAAGAAAATAGGGACCTCAGTCCTACAACCCTAAGGAACTGGATCCTGCCAATAACTTGAATTAGCATGAAAGCAGATTTTTCTCCAGGTCCTCCACATAAGAGCTTGGCCAAGCTGATTATCTAGACTTCAGCCTTATGAGACCTTAAGCAGAGAGCCCAGGCAAGGTCCCTGGACTTCTGACTTACAGAACAGTGAGCTGATAAAAGGGTATTGTTTTAAGCTATTAGGTTTTTGGTAATTTGTTATGCAGCAATAGAAAACTAATACTGTTAGTCAATACAGTTGATATAAGAGCTATAAGAAGAAGGAATGAAGATGACAGCACGAGCAAAAAGCAGAGTCTCAGCAAAATGACTAGTAGAGAGCAGAGGTAAAGGATTGCAGGATACAGTAGGTGAAGGCTTGTCCTTTCTGTTAGGTAAGATTATTTTTTTCCTTATCAGAGAAAATAAGTATGAAGAAATGTTTACATTTTAATTTACTTAATTTATTTTTTGTAGTATTTTCCTGAGTAGAAATCGGAGATTCAGGCTCAAAATTTTCTAAAGATATCTTCTGAAGGATAAAGAAGTTTAGGAGAGAATTAGAAGTTGCACATTACCACAGTCCATCTTAATAGAAAAGCTTTATTGCATTTGAATAGGCTTGAAGAGAAATTGAATTAAATTCATGCCAAAAAAGCAGAAGACACTTTATTTGGATTGATGCAAACTAATGTCAAGTGATCGATCGAGTCAGTACCTTTTTAGATTGGTGGCACGGAAGTAAATGGAAACATTGGAAAGCTCTGCTTGCTTAATATACAGAATCAGGTAAAACACTGATGGAGCCAAAGCAAATCAATGGGAAATGTATCCCATCATGCACAGATTGAAATTCCTCTGAGACTTCGGATAACAAATACAGACCGCTTAAGGAAAGCTTCTCAGAAATTAAAACCCAGAGCTGTCAGATCATGAAAAGGAAATTTCTGAATAGGCTATAATTGTTATTGAAACACTGAGGCAATTAAAATCTTAAATGTGAGGAAAGGCAAAGAGATGATGGCTTCCCAGGAGAATGCCATCAACTTTAAATATCTCCTGTGCTCTGAACTGCTCAAAGAGCTAGCAGGATTATTAAGTTTTTAAATCCTTTCCCTGCAGTACGACCTCATAGAAATCCATTAATAAGCAACTGCTATGAACATTATTTTCTTTGCTTTAGGATTTATGTAATAAAGGGGCAAATGCTAGGCCCACAGAGAATTAATAATCAAAGGAAATAGAAGATGAACAAGTATCATCAACACTGTAGTTTGATCAATGATGATTAAATCCTTTTCCTCCTGCTGCGTTGTAAATCTTTAACAGAGTCCAAAACAATGAAAATAAAACCACTTTCAGCTTGATAAATGAGAAAAATAAAAACCTGTTATGTATGAACTTTAAGTTTTGCGTCTATAATGCCTACTACTGTCTATCGTTGTGGGCTTTCTTGGTTGAAGAAAAACATTGTTTCCAGGGTTTCTAATATTGTTTTCCACACCTAACTGGTATAGGTAAAAGCCATACTTAATATCATAATTTTAAGTAGCATATGTAAGACTTTCCTTTTTTCTTCCTCAAGTATTTCTTGGTTCCTCAGTAAATTTGAAGCATCATTTAAGTAGGTGCTATTGATTAGATATAGATTTTGTTTCCAAGTAAGGGTAGAAGGAAGCAGGTAAAGTAGATACAGATATAGCCTAGAAGTCACCATATTGTAAAGGATGAAGGGTGACCTGGCTGTTGTAGTCAACAAGAGGCATCAGTGAATCAAATTTTACTGCAGCCTTTAGAGACTGGATATATCTCTATTTTTCTGGTGTGCTTAAGGTGTGGTCTTGCTTGAAGTCAGGGAGAAGGGTTAATGCCTATGTAGTCCTGTTCCATCCTGTATAAAGCATGTTCGTTCTTACAATTTTGAAGAATTGACTCATTGAACAAAACTGTTTCACTAGTGACATTCATTTATTTCCTAGTGTGAATATATGATTCCTGCTGTTAACGAAAAGAGGGAAGTTTGCTAAATCCAATCTTAAGATATAATTAAATGGGGAGAATGACATTAAGCTTCACTGCAACTCTTCATCACTGTTATTATCGTGGTGCATTTATGTGGCACTTCATATTTGCAATGTGCAAGATAAATGACCTCATATTAACTCTCCTACTGAGTTTGGGGAGTCAGGGTGAGCACATAAATTTATTGTTCAATTAACCAGGTGAAAAGCTTACAAAACCTCATAGAAATGATTTGTTCACTGTAGCTACTATTTGCACATCATTGTTGCTCCTCAGCTAGTGTTTACTACTGAATGGGAAAAGATTTAAATTAATGTTTATAATTCTGCTATTTAGAAAGTCATATATATTCAAAACATTTCAATGAATAAAGACCATGGTGCTATATAATACAATATTTTTAAATGAATTCTTTGTGTTTATTACAATGAACTAGTAAAGGCAAGGAAAACAAATGTGATGAGGTTGATGATGACTTTGAGACAGAATAATAGGACAGAGAGCTGATTATTCAGGAAAAGCAGATATTCAGCATTAGGAAAGTCAAAGAGCTTTATTTTTATTTGTTGTCTCTTGTCCCTACTCACACACAACCCACATATTATAAACCTCCCAATCCTAATCTCACCTAAGGAGTATGAATCTATAGTATCAAAAACAAAAGAAAACCCAGAACTGGGACTCTGTTCTCATCATACAATAATTGGTAAATCTTCTTTTTCAAGGTTCATTTTAGGGTTTCTAATGAGACTAAAGGGTCATTTATATTTAAAATGTCCTCATCAAATAATCTTTTTCATTGTTAAAATCTACCACATTTCTATAAGCTTTAGTAAGTTAGATAATTGCTTTGTATGACAAATTTCCTTTAGGGGATGATATGGTAATCATCAAATTCTCATTTTTAAAAAGCCAGAAGATATAATCTTGAAGAGAACAAGTCTAAAGGGAGGCACGGTGTCAATAATTCTTGCCCCTTAACTCTGAGGCTTCAATGATAAGCTGTGAAATCAACTGAAAATATTAAAATAAAAAATGGTTAAACCTTATCTATGCTTTCTCAATCCTTCAATGCCAAGATCCAGCAGTAATTTCTAGATTACTGTTTTTTTTTAATTGAGACAGTTGTTTATATGTATCTGTGGAGTACAGAGCTGCCTATAAGTATTTGTGTACAATATGTGACTATCAGATCAGAATAGTTAGCATACTCATCCCAACAAAACAATCATTCTTTGTTAGAAATATAGAGAACATTATGCTGCTAGTGAGATTTGAAAGAGATTGTGTAAGGCAAAGGAGAGTAAAAACCTTGTCTGTGAATGCAATATAATCTTAGTAGTCTTGGAAAGTGTAAACATAGCAGATATTGAAGAACATGTTTAAGAAAGGCAAATTAATAGGTAATAGGTAACTTTAGCTGGAATAAATATTGTCTTAGTGTGCTAGGGATAGTTATAAGAAGCCCTCAGCAAGAGGTCCTAAGGTCTCAGGTAAATGGTAGAGCAACATTTTGTCTCTGCACTGGGTTTATGCAACATTTAATAGATCCTGTCATTTGTGACAACATGGATAAACCTGAAGGACATTATGTTAAGTGCAATAAGCCAGAAACAGAATGAAAATATCACATGATTTCACTTACATATGAAATCTAAAATAGTCAAACTCACAAAATCAGGGAGTAGACTGGTAGTTATCAGAGGCTAGGGGCAGGAGTTGAGGTTGGGAAGATATTGGTCAAAGGACACAAAATTTCAGTTAGACAGAAGGAATAACTTTAAGAGATCTGTTGTGTACTTCAAAATTGCTAAGAGAGTAGATTTTAAGTGTTTTCACCACAAATAAATATGTGAGGTAATGCATATGTTAATTAGCTTGGTTTAACCATTCCATAATGTATACATACTTCAAAACATCATGTTGTACACCATAAATATGTACAATATATTTTGTCAATTAAAAAACATAGCACAAATTATGTTGCCTTATTAGTTTTTAAATTTTATCTTGGCTGCCTTGTGTTTTCAGTGTCATATAGGAAGATATCATGCATAATCTTTTCAGTGCTTAAAGTCTTTTAAAATCTTACTCTGGCTTTACCTAAGGTAACCACAGTTGTGGAGGACACTGAGGTCTGCTGTTGGTGCCAGGAATTTGGAGAACTGGCAAGTCATTTAGCAGTGAATTTCTCAATGAAACTTTGTGGTTTCTCTCACAAGGTCCCTTTCCATATTGAGTTTTATGGTCAACACTTCAAAAAATACAAGAAGAGTTCAAAAGAAACAGATCGTAGTATGAAATTAGCTGATGACATGGGGCAATATTTCAAAAAGTAATGCTCATTTAATTCCTTAGATTTCTTTGGGAGACTCTGTTCTATTTTTGATGAGTTTTATCTTTCTTTCTTTATTTTTAACCTTCCATTTCAACCAAATTTTATTACAAAGATGAGAAAACATAATCCAAGAATATAGGTGATATCTGTTTTAAACATGCAATGGGAATGAATACAGAATAATAATATTATTACAATAACTACTACTACTAAAATCTTCTTGAATACTAGGAATACAGTCTATTTTCAGACAAATTTATAACCACCTCATCTCCCCCCCCCATATTGAACATGAATTTTTTATTAAAAATCATGATTATGACTTGGGAGAGATAATCTGTCTGGTCTCTGGAGTTCTCGTCAAATATATGGTTAGCCTTTTGTGAAGATTCTGTGTTGATTATTTATTCTTAATATATCATACTAATTTAAGAATGTGAAGTCCAAATATGAATAACAAATGAGTTTTGGGAGCTGCATTATCCTTATCTAGAATTACCAAAGATCTTATTAATACAAATTGCCTTGATAAGATTAAATTACCTGGTGACATTTTAAGTAATCTGAAGCACATGTGCAAGAATTTTAAATTAAATGTGCATTTACATTAAAATAAGTAATCTAACAGAAATATGTTTGATAAAGAATAGTGATATTACAACTATAATGCCAAATTTAGGCAGACTAAAACAATTATTTAGCCTCGTTCTGATTCTATTTTTAAAAATTTTTCTATGTCAAAGAACAACTTTATTTGTATTTAAGTGGATACATCATATTTGATTGTATAAATATTAACATAATTTAATAAACCCTTTAATGGGCATTTTAATTGTTTTCAGTATTCCTCTATTAAAAAAAAGTCCCACAGTGAGACAGTGACCATCCTTGTACATTCATTTTAGCCCACTTAGATGATAATGATTTTCCATTTAAGAAAAAGTCCTAGAAGTCAAATAGAGGGATTGGTCCTCTATACACATTTATAATTTTGGTCTTTAGATCCAGAAGTAACAAGTAAAATCACCACATTTTAATCTTAGAAGACGTTTTTTAAAAAAAATAACTGACCCCAGTCTTAACATATATAAATAAATGAAACAAAACAATTACCATCTTAAAATTAATCTTTTAAACTAAAACTTAAAAAATAAGAATACATAATTAGTTATTCTAATTGTGTATTTCTATATAAAGCAATGTCATAATGGAGAGGAAAAAATAATCAAATTGCTTTGTTTGTAGGAAGTCTTGCCAATTAAGCTAACCAAACTTTTAAATTAATTAGTTAATTGATTGATTTTAAAATTTTTTTATTATTTTATCAATATACAATATAGTTGATTTTTGTGTCCCTTTACCAGTTCCCCCTTCTCCTCCTCTTTTCCCCCTCTACCCCATCAATATCATATCTGTTCACTTGTCTTAACAAGTTCAAGGAATTGTGATTGTTGTGTCTTTCCTCCCCTGCTCCCTGTCAATTCCTTTGTATATTTATGTAGAGGTTAGAAATCATGATTTTCATTTGATTTTTAGAATAGGGTTTTTAGGTAAAGCATGTATAGGGCAATAGCCCTCGATTAGGGTGCAAATGCCCACAGATAGAAGGGCAAAAGCCCATCTAATCAATTCTAATCACTGTTTAGGGATGGGATTATGTACTTTGACTATTTAACATACTGATTGATGTTAAAAGATGTTGAAAGAATTGCTGTAGGGAAAAATGTGAAAAAATGTTTGCAAAGGGAAGCTGTTTGTTGGTGGAAACTTTAGAGACAAATATCATAAGAATGTAACTTTTGCTTAAATCAATTGGGGAGAGGTTATATTTTGGGTTAGATAATGATTGCAGTCCAATCAATTTAGCTTTCCACAAATTGTACTTTGGAATGTCACCTTGTTAATTTAAATGATTTTATTAGTTTCTATTGATTAAGCTCCACTTAGCCATAGATAACTTTTGTCACATTGCTCATGTCTTTGTGCCCTTTCGAAAAGATTGAATCTACTGATTGTTCTCGTGAAACTTCCTTGTCTTTACAATAAAAACAGAAGCTGATTTTGTATCAGGGCTGTGCCCAGTTTTCTCCTTCTAACAAAGGAGTTGCTGAGGTGCAGTCCCTTCAGGCTTCTCATTGCATTCATGTTGCTTTGAGTAATCTTGTTTTTCGTCTCCATTACACAGTAAGAAGTGTAACATATTTACTTATTTTTATTAGCTCCCACAAATAAGTGAGAACATGTGATATTTCTCTTTTGTGCCTGGCTAACTTCACTTAATATAGTTTTCTCTAAGTCCATCCATGTTGCTGCCAATTGCAGTGCTGCCATTACACTCTAGAGAAGTATAAAGACAGTATTCTCGAAAGCACACAGATAACAATACCTAATACTTTCTGCTCATGTTTGCCAGGAGCACTTTTCAAAGGCTAGTCTTCAGAGATCATAATATTATTAGAGGAAGTTTAAAAAGAGACTTAAAGAAGAATACCATGTTAACATTCAATGTGATGAAGCATTGACTGATTAAAAGTGATTTTATCTTCCTACAAATTATGTGCCCTAATTTTTACCAATATATAGAATATGGATCACACCTATTTTGTCCAAAAATATAAAGATGGAAAAATAATCTCATGAAGCCATGTGCAGCATAACAAATACCAATTCTTAATACTGCAGAAAACAATTTATATAATTTTGTAGAGGAGACAAATTATTCACAAAAATGCCCATACTAACAAGTACACTCATTTATTGTTCACTCTGTGCCAGGCACACAGCGACGGGCTTCTGGGAATCAATATATAAATAAGACACAGTCCTTATTAAGAAAGGGTTGACAACCCGGTAAGACAAAATCTATAGCAAAGATCACTATCCACTAGCTGATCCTAATTATTTTCTCCACAAATTAAGGACTTCTTACCAGTGTCCTCAGAAAACACAGAGCTCAGAAGAGAGGACGTTGAATATACTGAGAAGAGAAAATGATACCGAATAAAGAAAAACATCTTGAAAGATATTGAAGCAGATGAAAATGTACAACCAAAATCATGTTGTGCAAGTTTTAGTTTCTTTTCAGTATATTCTGGAGGGGAAAAGAAACAAGGAAAGGAAAACTGTCATGTATTGAAATCTAGCCATCAATGCTAGGAATTTCCACATGTTAACATATTTAATTCTTGCTCCCAACTTGGAGAGAAGGAAATGGCTGGGTTGCAAGTTGGAAGTTCTTAACCAGATGTGCATCTGCATCTCAGAAGAGTTGAGCAGTGTCATGATCATCTTTAGTGCTCTGAGGAAAAAGGCTGTCTTTCCAGGGTGCGGCTCAGAAGCATTGACCAAAGCAATTTCTCACCCAGGAAACAGACTTTTCAAAATAGTGATAGACTCGACAGATGCCTTAGTTGGAGATTACACAGGAAGCTGTGGTGTTGCTGTTCCTATTATAAAAAAATGAAGTGTGTCTCCAGAGCTGTCAAATTGATACCTTTTATAAATACTGATTTTTTTTTAAGGAGATGAGTTATCCCACACTTGACAGGCAATGTTTCCAGCAATAACTGCAAACTTAATTTCACTTTTAAAGTTTCTGCATCACAAACTAATCTGCCATATTGTAGTTCCATTCTATTAAGTTACTAATATCAGGATTAGTGTTCTATTAAAATGCCAATAAATACTAGTTTATGGTCTAATGTCTTTGCATTGTTTTGGTTATAATGAATCATTTTATATATTACAAATCCTATGCTCACTTCCATTTGAAGGAAAAGATGCTGTCTGTGCAGTCACACAGAAATGGAAGTTTGAAACACCACAGGCATGTCAGTTTTCCCAGTTTTTTCTTTAATGATAAGGCCCTGGCTAACCTAATTGTACTAACACATTTTACTGAGTCTGATTTGTTAAGCAAAATACCTATTTATTTATGAATTTAGAGTAAGAAAATGTACTCCTATCTGATTTCAAGAAACAGAGTTCATGCCATTCTGGAAGCCAGATTAATGTATCATTAACTAAAATAGAACCAGAATGACATTTTTAGCCTCAAAGTGAAATTTGTATCCAGGTTGAGCAGGCCTTTCTTGGATCCTACTCACATCCTAGAGAATAAATCTGTACAATAAGCTATCATTGGGTAACACAAGACATTTGCCACCAAAAATCTGGCTCTTTTAAATTTTACATCTCTCCCCCCCTCCCCCAGTTTTGGGTGAAGTCTGTATGTTCAGAGCTATTTATAAAATAAGCATTTGTGCAGATTTTTCCCTTCTAAATTTATTAAGAAACAGTTGTCAGAAACACCATTTGCCTCTGGCTTAGAGAGACTGGACCATCCTAATGTAAAGTAGAACTGAACTGGTTCAACAAAATACTGCTACATTTGCTTTAATCCTACAAGGCTGGGGTCCCATCCCTCTTCGGTATCTTGCTTTCTTCTCTTTCTGGGAATTATTATCACGATAGAAAACAAAGGTGTAATTTTTTCTCTTTTCCATCAGTTGATTAAAAAATCCATTGCTTCAGACAAAGCTGATTTAAAGATCTAGTGACTGATGTAATCTTTAACTCAGATGCAGTTTCCTCAGAGACTCTGTACTGCCTTACCAAGAAGCACCATCCTGAAAGATAGTGGAAACTAGGATAATTCAGCAGTCATAATTTGTGAGGACAGTACTGTGCCCCACAACTCATTAATAAAGGCTGTTATGTAAACCCCACATGACTGGTTTGAAGCTTTGTATAATAAAAGTTGGTTATTGGAAATTAATAGCAATTTACCACTTTTTAATGAATGCTTACTATATAGTAACTTCTGGGGATATGAGATTAAATAATCTTATTTTAGGGAAATGTCTAAAGGAGAAACAGCAAAATAAGTGGACAACTGCAAGTGATATACATACTCTAATGGGGGTAGTACAAGGTGTTAATGAGAGCCAAGAAGAGACACAGCTCGTTGTGACTGAGGAATTAAAAAAAAAGCTTCCTTACGGTAGGGGTTTTCAAGGATAAAACTTGGCTAGAAATAGGGACTTAAAATGGGGGAGATCTGAAAATTCAGTCCTCTTTTTTCTTCTGCTTTCAGTATTGTATCTTTCCATATTATGATAAGCTGGAGATGAAATTCTCATATACATTTCTATGACTAGAAATAAAAATCTTCTAAAATTAGAATTCTCTTCATCAATCTATTATTTAAGTTCCAGGTTTTTTTGTTGCTTGTTTTTCTTTTCCCCCCTCAAGTGCTGTGCTTTATGAAGCAAATGGAATAGAGTTCAACATTTATGACTCTTAACATTTATAACCATTGTACAAAGAACTTCAATGAAGATCAGGAGCATAGTAACAAAAGGATGAGCTTGCGACATTAAAAATTGCTAAAGAATGGAGTTAATATTTATAAAGGAAATCTAATAAAATAAGTTGTGTATTAGAGACCATATACTTAAGAATCTCAACTGTACTTTACATTTATATGTGAATTGCCTATTTCATTATTTAGTCGACTAAAAAACAATAATACTTTTCAAAACCTAAATTACTCTGAAAATAAATTTTATAGATCAAACCAGGTTGGTCTTGTCATTAGACAAACCCAATCTTAACTGTTAATCTTAATTATAATATAATCTTAATTGCAATACGAAGTTCATAATGAAGTAAAAACAGACTTTAGGCACATCTATTGTCTGATAAAGGAATTATAAGTATTTTTAAAGAAAAGATAGAGCAGAAGTCAAGTGACATTTTGTAAGCAATGTATTACTAACTGGTAAGGTATAGGATACCTTGAGATAATGTTGAAAGACATTCTAATTCTCAAATCAATGAAAGTACATAAAATGCATAAAACATGGATACATTATTAAATAATGAATATTACACCCAGTGTATTATGAAAGTACAAATATATTTGTGTCTATGAATCAGCATTAGATCTAATTGTTTTGTAAACAATGTAAGTTTTCTGAATATTGCTTTTCATCTGTATTCCCTACTTTATATCTTCTGACACCAAGTAACTGTTTTGCATAGTATTTTCAAAGCAAGTTTCAAACCTTTATCAGAAGAAAATATAACTGGCATAAATGACAGGAATAATTTTTTAATTTACAGAATCTCTTCTAAACTTCAATGTAATAAAGTTAATGCTAGGAATTCCACTATGGCTGTAATTTTCAAAATGATGTTTCGGTCACTGACTTGACATACAAATTTTATTTAATCAAAAAAATAAAAGCTTCAGCTACAGGAGATACATTAAATACTAAAATAATTTAAACATTTTCCCACTTCTTTCAAACTGAAAACAAATTGAAATTCATGAGTTTTTAATTATTTAATTTTTTTCTTATGTGAAACATTATATTATAAAAACATTTCTATTTTTATTTAAGGTAAGGGCATACAAGGATCTTCAAAAAGTTCATAGAAAGATTTGTATTATCTTTCAATTCCACTTTTCCATGAAATTTTTGAAGCACCCTCATATAGTATAAGTGCAGAATGACTCCATGATTTATTTTGCAATTATATCCCTTGATGTGTGTCATAAATCTATTTTTATAATCTTCTTTAAATGTCATTTAAAATTTTTGTTTTAATAAAATATATAAATATACTGGGTAGAAATAACATGGGTAAAATTTTCCTTCCTTTCTACCTTTGTCTACTTTTCAAATTAAATAAAATGTTTAAAATTGTAGACAGTTCGAAGATCATATACTTTAAAATAGTTCACAAAACATTATTTTAATTAGACATAATAACCATGCCTGCTCTTATAGACCTATGGTCCACTCAAAAATAAGACCCTAAACGATTCTCACACTGGAACTTCAGCCTCTACTGAAGATGAATATGCTATCAATAAATCACCAACAGTTACCACCAGAATTACCTTTTGAAAGCAAGAGTAGAAAGTACCTTCTGACTGGGGGAAAAATAGTCCCTAAATGTGTACGTGCTCAGTAACATCGAATAATATGCATTCTTTGTTTCTCTTTCAATTTGCCTGTGAAAGAAAAGCTCTGGGGAATGTGGAACCAATGAAGAATTTTTTCTGGAACATGCTGTGAAGTAGGGTAGCTAAAGATTATTCCTTCAGCTGAAGTATTCTCATACGCTAAATGGCCAAGTGTTTCAGATATCAAAGTCGTTTTTATAAAAGATTTGTTTTATTAGTGTCTGAAGACAATAAAATATTTAAAGTAAGTGGTAAATGCTAACAGGGAAGGGCTGCCATGAAAGTTATCAAGATGATCTTAATTTATGTTGCAGCTTTGAAAAAAAATCGCTCTATATCAACTACCTTTTATCGAGGGTTTGATATTGCTAAATTTCATTGACTTGAATAGTTACATTTTTAATGGAAAAAACCTAAGGGTCTAGGTAGAAATAATTTAATGTGACCCTCATTTTTATTGCCCTTGTAAAATAAAACAATTGCACTAGATTCCTTTTAGGTCTAAAGTAGTGTAAACCTATGAAAATCCACTGTTATATATAATCTGTTTCAGATAAATGTTAGCACTAGGCAGATATCTCACCCCTAAGCAATCCACTCCTATTACACAATCTAGTTTTAGAACATTTTCATCACTTCAAAAAGTTCTTAGAAGCACATTCCAAAGCATACTTTTACTTTGTGAAGGATATTTGATTTTAAGAGAGGCGATGCCTCTTTTTAAAGTAGTATAATCTTTGGACTCTTATCTAACTACATTTAACTCTTGCCCCAAAATTCTTAGATATCTTAAGATCACTGAATAATGTCATCTTATTGAATTTTTCAGACTTGATCAGCAAACCATTTTACAGAACAAGAGAAGCAATCATGATACAAAATATATGAGGACACTTCAGTGAAGTTCTAAAAACAACTAATGTGAAAATATAAAAATATTAACTGAGTAAATAAGTAATAATAACTAAGTAGCTTATAATATCTGTTGATATAGTTTATCTCAAAGGGTTCTCAATATAAAGTTAATGGCTTGCATCATTAAATATATAACTTATATTAATTAAATATATTTTCATTGCTGCCAAGGATAATTTTTTCAGGGAAGGAATGTGCCTTAGCAATTGAATGAACTTATTTCAAAAGATAATTCTCATAGCAGATATTTAAGTATTAAAAAAAGATAATTCTCAGAAGTCAAGCATTTTGAACACTGAGTAATTCTTTTACTAAGTCACCATTGTCTGAGATCCCTAAAGGCTTACTCTTCTTTGCCAATGCACACGTTCAATGAAGGATGAGTCCTTTTGCCCCTCCTCCCCCCATACTGCAATGAAGCTTTGGCTTACACATACTAGGGATAATAAAAAAAATGCAGAAAACAAGATTTAAAAGTCCAAATATGGCTTTTAGGGATGTTTGTGTGAAAGTATTTGTTTTGTATGACTAAATGAATAGCAGTATAAAGATAAGTTCTTTCTATCCTCAATCTATTACATCCATCATTTTTGTTTTAGCATGTGTTGTAAAGAATATCACAGAGAGACCATTTACCTTTTGTGTACGTAACAACCATTGACAGATTAAGAAGAGTTAAAAACTCAGCCTATGTTTCCAAAGCTGAAGTGTTTCATTAGACTTCCAACAGTGACACAAAGTTGTAACATATTCATCATGCTTGGTCTGAACCATCATAAGATCATAATCACAACCTCATGCTATGACATCAGTAAAATATGGACAAAGCTCTGTTTGCCTGGTGTCGTAAATATGGGTAGATATTTTCTAATTTGGCAGAAAGGGGAGCTTCTAGGTACATATAAATAATGTTAAATTAATGGAAATCTTTGAGCAAAGTAAATAAGGGCAAATTGATCCTTTTCAAACTTTTATGCATTAGACTGTTCTACTTCTTAAAAGAAAAGAAGCTTGAGGAGTAATTTAGGATGAAGCCTATCACACAGGTTACAGAGCCATGAAGAAAAGGTATTGGGGTGGGTGTGAAAGAATGGGAGGGGGGTGAGGAAGAGACAGACTTATCTTTAAATGAATTGTACATTTCTTTATTTAGCGTGGGGGTAGACAAAAAAGAAAAGGTTTATTTCAATGAAGATTAAGAGCCCTTACTATAAAATTTAATAAGCAGAAGAAAGCTCATGAAATACTCTTTTGAGAGAAAGAAAAATAAATCTCATTTTTAAGGCAATCTCATTTTTATGAACTTCGAAATTCTAAATAGAGCAGCATATTAAACAATATAAAAAGTATATTTACATATGGAAATATCATCTAGAAATTTCAATGTAAATGTGTTACCACTCACTAATTGTAGATATTAAGTAGTCCAATTCCATAAAATATTCAGATTCTACTTTAAATAGTACTACTCACTTGAAAAATATATCCAAAAAGTTATCATTGGCAGAAAAATGGCAAATTTCAATCTGCACCAATTAAATCTCAATCATAGTACTTTTAAAGGTGTACATTTATCATTCTTCCATTAATGCTTTTAATAAATGCTTCTTTACGGTTCTAGGTATTCATTTACTCTTCCATTTATTAAAAAAGGAAACTGCTAGCCTGTTAAATGAATTTCCTAATCTTTAAATCCTTTCTGTGAATGCAAGGTAATTATATATTTATGGCATGTATACATTCTAAATACTTGAATCATCATAGTTGGCAAAACTTGATTAATTAAAATCTTAATTTAAAATTGTTCAGCTAGTCTAGATGAAAAAATCTTCCTAGAAATTAAAATTAAAAACCCATGTGCCCCTTTTCTCAGTTTTATTGAATGCATTTTATTTGTTTTTTCTTTTGTGACATTGCTGACCATAAAAATGTGAATTTGAAGCTTCATGTCTACGGAAAGGAGAACATGGTTAACAGAAAGCAGACAGGCAATTAGGAATATATTTTGACAATAGAAAATTCAAATATATTCTATCAGGTTACAAAAACACAAAAACGTTAAGGTTAGTCCCTTTCAGCATAGGTTTACATTATAGAAAGAACAGGACTGACTACCAAGATTTGGTAATCTTGATATTAGCTTAACAAAATACCTGAGACTTTGTAAAGAGTGATTTTCACACTAATCTGAGAGGTAAAAGGCAAACTACGGAAAGCATTATTAGTGGGGAAACATAGACACTTACTTCCTCTCTTTGGAGTTAGAGGTTAGAAAACCCAACTGCAAATCATAACTTAAGCCCCCTTTATCATTTTGTTTCCTGCAGTGTCACTCAGTGCTAAAGCTTGCTCTGCCATTAGCTCGTTTAAGACAAGTTATTCTCTCAAAGCATCAGTTTTCTCATCTTTAAAATAGAGGTAATACCTACTTCAAAAAGTTGTGTGAAATGTATGAAATCCAGCAAGCAGAAAGTATATAGTACCTAGTTCTAGTAAGAACTCAATAGACATTATTTATAATAATTATTATTAAGGCTGGCAAAGACCAGGGGAGGATTTAATAATGATATCTACTGTGATTTGAATGTCCCTGCAAGCTCATGTTGGAACTTAACCAACAATATGATGGTGGCAGGTGGGGCCTTTAAGATGTGACTGGACTGTGAGGACCATGCTCTCATGAATGGAGTAATGGGTTGATATTTTAATGGATTGTCATGGGTGTAGACTGGTGGCTTTATAAGGAAAAAACATGAAAGAGCTTCTTGCCATCCTCGCCATGTGATCACCTGTGTCCCCACAGGACTCTGTTGAGTTCTCACTCGGAAGAAAGCCCTCATCAGATGCACTCCCTGGACAGTGGCCTTTCCAGCCTCCAAAACTGTAAGAAATCAATTTTGTTTCTTTATAATTTATTCGGTTTCAGGTATTATGTTATAAGGAACAGAAAATGGACTAATAAAATATCTAAATATAAATAGTAATTTCACCTAGAATAAAATGACCAACTGTGCTCAATTTTCACTCAAGAAATGGAATGTGAAAGAGGATAACTTTTTGGTACAATATATTTAACTTTGATATAAGAAAGGACAATGCTGAAAAATCTTCACTATTAAAATGGGTTTCTGGGAGCACAAGGCTGCTAATCAGACAAAATGAGCTTTCCATGTGGCTGCTAATGTTAACAAGTAGAATACATTACTTTCACTTCCAGTATCTAAATTAATTAAATGTCTAATATGGGCACCATGATCTGCATGGCAGTCCTTTATCTGTAAGTTGGAAACTGCAAAATTTTGAGTCAGATAGGATACAGGAAGACACAATTTTTTTTGTTACCACCAAAGTTAGCTTTAAACAAAGAGCCTCTGTACATGCCCTTTTGTATTGAAGGAGTTAAGAATATGCCACCCCAAAATATGCTGCTCTGGCATGTTGAATATTTTGAGTTAAAGACACTTGAAAAACAGCAGGTGCAATGAGATCACTCTGATCTTCATTTATTTTTCTTAAAAGCGGAAGATGAAATTTCTATATAAAAGATGCCCGGTGGCGCACTGCTACAGTGCGCCACTTGGGAAGCGCGGCGGCGCTCCCGCCGAGGGTTCGGATCCCACATACAGACCGGCCGCTCACTGGCTGAGCGAGGAGCAGGGGCAACACCGAGGGTTGCGATCCCATAGCCGGTCACGAAAAAAGACAAAAAGACAAAAAAAAAAGTACCGTCAGTTGCATTCTTTGTAACCACATGAGCAACACTTGTTTTGTCGTGCACTTTATTTGTATCAGGTT